>NC_092235.1:30719081-31019081 GCF_036320965.1 Panulirus ornatus | reverse complement strand
GAGGTAGCACAAGAAAAATGAAAGAATGGCCCGACCCACCCACATACACATGTATATACATAAACACCCACACACGTGCATGTACATACCTATACATTTCAACATATACATACACAGACATATACATATACATACATTAACACATCCACACTTCTACCTTCATCCCTTCCCATCACCACCCTGCCACACATAAAATGGCACTGCGTGCGTGAGGTAGAGATAGGGAAAGAAGACAAAGGCCACATTCATTCACACTCAGTCTTTAGCTGTCATGTGTAATGCACTGAAAACACAGCTCCCTTTCCACATCCAGACCCCACAAAACTTTCCATGGTTTACCCTAGATGCTTTACATGCCTTGGTTCAATCCATTGAGAGCATTTCGACCCTAGTATACCACATTGTTCCAAATCACTCTAATCCATGCACGCCTTTTACTCTCCTGTATGTTCATGCCCCGATTGCTCAAAAAGGGGGTGACTGTGTTGTTGACTGGTTGGTAAGGATATTCAATGTATGTATGGATCATGAAGAGGTGCCTGAGGATTGGGAGAATGCATTCAGGAGAATGCATTCATAGTGCCATAGTACAAAGGCAAAGTGGTTAAAGGTGAGTGTTCAAATTACAGAGGTATAAGTTTGTTGAGTATTCCTGGGAAATTATAATGAAGGGTATTGATTGAGAGGGTAACGGCATGTACAAAGCATCAGATTGGCAAAGAGCATTGTGGTTTCAGAAGTATTAGAGGATGTATGGATCAGGTGTTTGCTTTGAAGAATGTATGTGAGAAATACTTAGAAAAACGGATGGATTTGTATGTAGCATTTATGGATCTGGAGAAGGCATATGATAGGGTTGACAGAGATGCTTTGTGGAAGGTAATAAGAATATATGGTGTGGGAGGTAAGTTGCTAGAAGCAGTGAAAAGTTTTTATCAAGGCCGTAAGGTATGTGTACAAGTAGGAAGAGAGGAAAGTGATTAGTTCCGAGTGAATGTCGGTTTGCAGCAGGGATGCATGATGTCTCCATGGCTGTTTAATTTGTTTATGAATGGGGTTGTTAGGGAGGTGAATGCAAGGGTTTTGGAGAGGGGCAAATATGCAGTCTGTTGTGGATGAGAGGGCTTGGGAAGTGAGTCAATTGATGTTCGCTGATGATACAGCGCTGGTGGCTGATTCGGGTGAGAAACTGCAGAAGCTGGTGACTGAGTTTAGTAAAAGTGTGTGAAACAAGAAAGCTGAGTGTGTTGGATAGGGTAGCGACAGGAATGGATGGAGGCAGCAAGTATGAATATGTGTATATATGTATATGTCTGTGCATGTATATGTATATGTACAATGAAATGTTTAGGTATGTATATATGCGTATGTGGGCGTTTATATACATACATGTGTTTGTGGATGGGTTGGGCCATTCTTTCGTCTGTTTCCTGGCGCTACCTCGCTAACATGGGAGACAGTGACTAAGTATAATAAAAATACAGAAATATAATATTTATTTATTTGCTTTGACGCTGTCTCCCGTGTTAGCGAGGCAGCGCAAGGAAACAGACGAAAGAATGGCCCAACCCACCCACATACACTTGTATATACATACAGGTCCACACAAGTAAATATACATACCTATACATCTCAACATATACATATATATATACACACACAGACATATACATATATACAAATGTACATAATTCATACTGTCTGCCTTTATTCATTCCCATCGCCACCCCACCAAACATGAAATAACAACCCCCTCCCCCCTCATGTGTGCAAGGTAGCGCTAGAAAAAGACAACAAAGGCCACATCTGTTCACACTCAGTCTCTAGCTGTCATGTAATAATGCACCTAAACCACAGCTCCCTTTCCACATCCCGGCCCCACAGAACTTTCCATGGTTTACCCCAGACGCTTCACATGCCCTGGTTCAATCCACTGACAGCACATCGACCCCGGTATACCACATCATTCCAATTCACTCTATTCCTTGCACGCCTTTCACCCCCCTGCATGTTCAGGCCCCGATCACTCAAAATCTTTTTCACTCCATCTTTCCACCTCCAGTTTGGTCTCCCACTTCTCCTCGTTCCCTCCACCTCTGACACATATATCCTCTTGGTCAATCTTTCCTCACTCATTCTCTCCATGTGACCAAGCCATTTCAAATCACCCTCTTCTGCTCTCTCAACCACACTCTTTTTATTTCCACAGATCTCTCTTACCCTTTTATTACTTACTCGATCAAACCACCTCACACCACATATTGTCCTCAAACATCTCATTTCCAGCACATCCACCCTCCTCCACACAACTCTATCTATAGCACATGCCTTGCAACCATATAACATTGTTGGAACCACTATTCCTTCAAAGATACCCATTTTTGCTTTCCGAGATAATGTTCTTGACTTCCACAAATTCTTCAACGCTCCCAGAACTTTCGCCCCTTCCCCCACCCTATGATTCACTTCCGCTTCCATGGTTCCATCCGCTGCCAAATCCACTTCCAGATATCTAAAACACTTCACTTCCTCCAGTTTTTCTCCATTCAAACTTACCTCCCAATTGACCTGTCCCTCAACCCTACTGTACCTAATAACCTTGCTCTTATTCACATTTACCCTCAGCTTTCTTCTTTCACACACTTTACCAAACTCAGTCACCAACTTCTGCAGTTTCTCACACAAATCAGCCACCAGCGCTGTATCATCAGTGAACAACAACTGACTCACTTCCCAAGCTCTCTCATCCACAACAGACTGCATACTTGCCCCTCTTTCCAAACTCTTGCATTCACCTCCCTAACAACCCCATCCATAAACAAATTAAACAACCATGGAGACAGCACACACCCCTGCTGCAAACCTACATTCACTGAGAACTAATCACTTTCCTCTCTTCCTACACGTACACATGCCTTACATCCTCGATAAAAACTTTTCACTGCTCCTAGCAACTTGCCTCCCACACCATATGTTCTTAATACCTTCCACAGAGCATCTCTATCAACTCTATCATATGCCTTCTCCAGATCCATAAATGCTACATACAAATCCATTTGCTTTTCTAAGTATTTCTCACATACATTCTTCAAAGCAAACACCTGATCCACACATCCTCTACCACTTCTGAAACCACACTGCTCTTCCCCAATTTGATGCTTTGTACATGCCTTCACCCTCTCAATCAATACCCTCCCATATAATTTCCCAGGAATACTCAACAAACTTATACCTCTGGAATTTGAGCACTCACTTTTATCCCCTTTGCCTTTGTACAATGGCACTATACAAGCATTCCGCCAATCCTCAGGCACCTCATCATGAGTCATACATACATTAAATAACCTCACCAACCAGTCAACAATACAGTCACCCCCTCTTTTAATAAATTCCACTGCAATACCATCCAAACCCGCCGCCTTGCCGGCTTTCATCTTCTGCAAAGAAGAAGTAAGATTATTAGTGAAAGAGAAGAGAGAGGCATTTGGACGATTTTTGCAGGGAAATAATGCAAATGACTGGGAGATGTATAAAAGAAAGAAGCAGAGGTGAAGAGAAAGGTGCAAGAGGTGAAAAAGAGGGCAAATGAGAGTTGGGGTTAGAGAGTATTATTAAATTTTAGGGAGAATAAAAAGATGATTTGGAAGGAGGTAAATAAAGTGCGCAAGATAAGGGAACAAATGGGAACTTCAGTGAAGAGGGCTAATGGGGAGGTGATAACAAGTAGTACTGCGGTGATGTGAGAAGGAGATGGAGTGAGTATTTTGAAGGTTTGTTGAATGTGTTTGATGATAGAGTGGCAGATATAGGGTGTTTTGGTCGAGGTGGTGTGCAAAGTGAGAGGGTTAGGGAAAATGATTTGGTAAACAGAGAAGAGGTAGTAGAAATATAGATAATAATATTTCTTTTTTTCATACATATTTGCCATTCCCTGCATTAACGAGGTAGCGTTAAGAACAGAGGACTGAGCATTTCATGTGTGGAGGGGTGGTGACAGGAATGGAAAAAGGCAGCAAATACAAATATGTACATGTGTATATATGTATGTATACATTGAAATGTAAAGGTATGTATATGTGCATGTGTGGGCATTTATGTATGTATATGGGTGGGTTGGGCCATTCTTTCTTCTATTTCCTTGCACTACCTCGCTGATGCGGGAGACAGCGACTAAGTATACTAAAAATAAATTAATATGAATATATATTTGGGAATGTTTTGGGAGTAAAGTCAAGGGTTGGTGAGAGGACAAGAGCAAATGGAGGAGTAGCACTACTCCTGAAACAGGAGTGGTGGGAGTATGTGATACAGTGTAAGAAAGTAAACTCTAGATTGATATGGGTAAAACTGAAAGTGGTGCCTATTTACCTGGGCAAGAGAAAAAAGATCATGAGACACAAGTGTTTTTGGGAGCAGCTGAGTGAGTGTGTCGGCAGTTTTGGTGCACGAGACTGGGTCATAGTGATGGGTGATTTGATTGCAAAGGTGAGTAATGTGGCAGTTGAGGAAATAATTGGTGTACATGGGGTGTAGTGTTGTAAATGGAAATAGTAAAGAGCTTGTACATTTTGTGCTGAAAAAGGACTGGTGATTAGGAATACATGGTTTAAAAAGAGAGATATACATAAGTATATGTATGTAAGTAGGAGAGATGGCCAGACAGCGTTATTTGGATTATGTGTTAATTGACAGGCGTGTGAAAGAGACTTTTGGATGTTACTGTGCCTAGAGGTGCAACTGGAGGGATGTCTGATCATTATCTTGTGTAGGCAGAGGTGAAGATTTGAAGAGTTTTTCAGAAAAGAAAACCTCTTGGGGTAAAGAGAGTGGTGAGAGTAAGTGAGCTTGGGAAGGAGACTTGTGTGAGGAAGTAACAGGAGAGACTGAGTACACAGTGGAAAAAGGTGAGAACGAAGGACGTAAGGGGAGTGGGGGAGGAATGGGATGTATTTAGGGAAGCAGTGATGGCTTGCGCAAAAGATGCTTGTGGCATGAGAAGTGTGGGAGGTGGGCAGATTAGAAAGGGTAGTGAGTGGTGGGATGAAGAAGTAAGATTATTAGTGAAAGAGAAGAGAGAGGCATTTGGACAATTTTTGCAGGGAAATAGTGCAAATGACTGGAAGATGTATAAAAGAAAGAGACAGGAGGTCAAGAGAAAGGTGCAAGAGGTGAAAAAGAGGACAAATGAGAGATGGGGTGAGAGTATTATTAAATTTTAGGGAAAATAAAAAGATTTTTGGAAAGAGGTAAAAGAAAGTGCGCAAGACAAGCCCCCTTCACCAATGGGAACATTGGTGAAGGGGGCTAATGGGTAGGTAATAACAAGAAGTGGTGATGTGAGAAGGAGATGGAGTGAGTATTTTGAAGGTTTGTTGAATGTGTTAGATGATAGAGTGGCAGATATAGGGTGTTTTGGTCGAAGTGGTGTGTGAAGTGAGAGGGTCAGGGAGAATGATTTGGTAAACAGAGAAGAGGTAGTGAAAGCTTTGCGGAAGATGAAAGCCGGCAAGGCAGCGGGTTTGGATGGTATAGCAGAGGAATTTATTAAAAAGGGGGTGACTATGTTGTTGACTGGTTGGTGAGGATATTCCGTGTATGTATGGCTCATGGTCAAGTGCCTGAGGATTGGTGGAATGCTTGCATAGTGCCATTGTACAGAGGCAAAGGGGATAAAGTGAGTGTTCAAATTACAGAGGTATAAGTTTGTTGAGTACAGAGCATCAGATTGGGGAAGAGCAGTGTGGCTTCAGAAGTGGTAGAGGATGTATGGATCAGGTGTTTGCTTTGAAAGATGTATGTAAGAAATACTTGGAAAAACTAATGGATTTATATGTAGCATTTATAGATCTAGAGAAGGCATATGATAGGAGTTGATAGATGCTCTGTGGAAGGTAATAAGAATATATGGTGTGGGAGGCAAGTTGCTAGAAGCAGTGAAAAGTTTTTATCGAGGAAGTAAGGCATGTGTACGAGAAGGAAGAGAGGAAAGTGATTGGTTCTCAGTGAATGTCGGTTTGTGGCAGGGATGCGAGTTGTCTCTATGGTTGTTTAATTTCTTTATGGATGAGGCTGTTAGGGAGGTGAATGCAAGAGTTTTGGAGAGAAGGGCAAGTATGCAGTCTGTTGTGGATGAGAGGGCTTGGGAAGTGAGTCAGTTGTTGTTCGCTGATGATACGGCGCTGGTGTCTGATTCGGGTAAGAAACTGCTGAAAACTGAGAGTAAATGTGAATAAGAGCAAAATTATTAGGTATAGTAGGGTTGAGGGACAAGTCAATTGGGAGGTAAGTTTGAATTGAGAAACACTGGAGGAAGTGAAGTGTTTCAGATATCTGGGAGTGGATTTGGTAGTGGATGGAACCATGGAAGCGGAAGTGAATTACAGGGTGGGGGAGGGGGCAAAAGGTCTGGGAGCATTGGAAAATGTGTGGAAGGCAAGAACATTATCTTGGAAAGCAAAAAAGGATATGAAGGAATAGTGGTTCCAACAATGTTATATGGTTGCGAGGCATGGGCTATAGATAGGGTTGTGAGGAGTAGGGTGTATGTGTGGGAAATGAGATGTTTGAGGACAGTATGTGCTGTGAGGTGGTTTGATTGAGTAAGTAATGAAGGGTAAGAGAGATGTATGGTAATAAAAAGTGTGTGGTTGAGAGAGCAGAAGAGGGTGTATTGAAACAGTTTGGTCGCATGGAGAGAGTGAGTGAGGAAAGATTGACAAAGAGGATATATGTGTCAGAGGTGGAGGGAGGAGAAGTGGGAGACCAAATTGGAGGTGGAAGGATGGAGTGAAAAAGGTTTTGAGCGATCGGGGCCTGAACATGCTTGAGGATGAAAGGTGTGCAAGGAATAGAGTGAATTAGAATGATGTGGTATATCAGGGTTAAGGTGCTGTCAGTGGATTGAACCAGGGCATGTGAAGCATCTGGGGTAAACCATGTAGAGTTTTGTGGGGCCTGGATGTGGAAAGAGAGCTGTGGTTTCATTGCATTATACATGACAGCTAGAGACTGAGTGTGAACGAATGTAACCTTTGTTGTCTTTTCCTAACTCTTCTTCGCATGCGTGCGGGGGGGAGAGGGGTTGTCATTTCATGTATGGCCGGGTGGCGACTGGAATGAATAAAGGCAGCAAGTATGAATTACGTACATGCATATATGTATATGTCTGTGTATGTATATATATATATGTATAAGTTGCAGTGTATAGGTATGTATATGTGCGTGTGTGGACGTGTATGTATATACATGTGTATGTGGGTGGGTTGGGCCATTCTTTTGTCTGTTTCCTTGCGCTACCTCGCTAATGCGAAAGACAGCGACAAAATACAATAAATATATATTTCTTTTTTTCATACATGTTTGCCATTTCCCACATTAGCGAGGTAGCGTTAAGAGTAGAGGACTGAGCCTATGAGGGAAAATCCCCACCTGGCCTGTATCTCTGTTCCAAATTTTGGAAAAGTAAAACAAGAGGGGAGGATTTCCAGCCCCACGCTCCCACCCATTTTAGTCACCTTCTACGACATGCAGCAAATACATGGGAAGTATTCTTTCTCCCCTATTCCTAGGAATAATATATGTATTTTCATTGTTATTATCATTATTATTATTTTATATACTTTGTCGCTGTCTCCTGCGTTAGCGAGGTAGCGCAAGGAAACAGACAAAAGAATGGCCCAACCCACCCACATACACATGTATATATATATACACATCCACACACGCACATATACATACCTATTCATTTCAACGTATACATATATATACATACACAGACATACATACATATACATGTACATTATTCATACTTGCTGCCTTTATTCATTCCCATCGCCACCCTGCCGCACATGAAATGACAACCCCTTCCCCCGCAAGTGTGCGAGTAGCGCTAGGAAAAGACAACAAAGGCCACATTCGTTCACACTCAGTCTCTAGCTGTCATGTATAATGCACCGAAACCACAGCTCCCTTTCCACATCCGGGCCCCACAAAACTTTCCATGGTTTACCCCAGACGCTTCACATTCCCTGGTTCAATCCATTGAAAGCATGTCGACCCCGGTATACCACATCGTTCCAATTCACTCTATTCCATGCACACCTTTCACCCTCCTGCATGTTCAGACCTAAATCGCTCAAAATCTTTTTCACTCCATCCTTCCACCTCCAATTTGGTCTCCCACTTCTCCTTGTTCCCTCCACCTCTGACACATATATCCTCTTTGTCAGTCTTTCCTCACTCATTCTCTCCATGTGACCAAACCATTTCAATACACCCTCTTCTGCTCTCTCAACCACACTCTTTTTATTACCACACATCTCTCTTACACTTTCATTACTTACCCAATCAAACCACCTCACACCACATATTGTCCTCAGACATCTCATTGCCAACACATCCACCCTCCTCCGCACAACCCCATCTATAGCCCATGCCTCGCAACCATATAACATTGTTGGAACCACTATTCCTTTAAACATACCCATTTTTGCTTTCCGTGATAATGTTCTTGCCTTCCACATATTTTTCAATGCTCCCAGAACTTTCGCCCCCTCCCCACCCTGTGACTCACTTCCCCTTCCATCCACTATGAAATCCATTACCAAATATCTAAAACACTTCACTTCCTCCAGTTTTTTCCATTCAAACTTGCCTCCCAATTGACATGTCTCTCAACCCTACTGTACCTAATAACCTTGCTCTTATTCACATTTACTCACAGCTTTCTTCTTTCACACACTTTACCAAACTCAGTCACCAACTTCTGCAGTTTCTCACCTGAATCAGCCACCAGCATTGTATCATCAGTGAACAACTGACTCACTTCCCAAGCCCTCTCATCCACAACAGACTGCATACTTGCCCCTCTCTCCAAAATTCTTCAATTTACCTCCCTAACAGCCCCATCCATAAACAAATTAAACAACCATGGAGACATCAAGCACCCATGCCGCAAACCTACATTGACTGAGAACCAGTCACTTTCCTCTCTTCCTACTCATACACATGCCTTACACCCGCGACAAAAATTTTTCACTGCTTCTAGCAACTTGCCTCCCACACCATATACTCCTAATACCTTCCACAGAGCATCTCTATCAACTCTATTATTATCATTATTATTATTATTGTTATTATTATTATTATTATTATTATTATTATTATTATTATTATTATCATTACTATTATTATTACCCCCAATCGCTGCTTCCCGCATCAATGAGGTAGCACCAGGTAACAGACGAAGAACGGCCCATCCACTCCTATACACACATATATGTACACACACACACACACACACACACACACACACACATACTTACATGTACACAATCATTATTATATTCATTTATTATACATAATTGCCGATTCCCGCGTCAGCAAGGTAGCCCTAGGAAACACGAAGAATGGCCCATCCATTCATATATACACACATATTTTTTTTTTTTTTTGCCGCTGTCTCCCACGTTTGCGAGGTAGTGCAAGGAAACAGACGAAAGAAATGGCCCAACCCACCCCCATACACATGTATATACATACGTCCACACACGCAAATATACATACCTACACAGCTTTCCATGGTTCACCCCAGACGCTTCACATGCCCTGATTCAATCCACTGACAGCACGTCAACCCCGGTATACCACATCGATCCAATTCACTCTATTCCTTGCCCTCCTTTCACCCTCCTGCATGTTCAGGCCCCGATCACACAAAATCTTTTTCACTCCATCTTTCCACCTCCAATTTGGTCTCCCACTTCTCCTCGTTCCCTCCACCTCCGACACATATATCCTCTTGGTCAATCTTTCCTCACTCATTCTCTCCATGTGCCCAAACCATTTCAAAACACCCTCTTCTGCTCTCTCAACCACGCTCTCTTTATTTCCACACATCTCTCTTACCCTTACGTTACTTACTCGATCAAACCACCTCACACCACACATTGTCCTCAAACATCTCATTTCCAGCACATCCATCCTCCTGCGCACAACTCTATCCATAGCCCATGCCTCGCAACCATACAACATTGTTGGAACCACTATTCCTTCAAACATACCCATTTTTGCTTTCCGAGATAATGTTCTCGACTTCCACACATTCTTCAAGGCTCCCAGGATTTTCGCCCCCTCCCCCACCCTATGATCTACTTCCGCTTCCATGGTTCCATCCGCTGCCAGATCCACTCCAGATATCTAAAACACTTTACTTCCTCCAGTTTTTCTCCATTCAAACTTACCTCCCATCCCAATTGACTTGACCCTCAACCCTACTGTACCTAATTACCTTGCTCTTATTCACATTTACTCTTAACTTTCTTCTTTCACACACTTTACCAAACTCAGTCACCAGCTTCTGCAGTTTCTCACATGAATCAGCCACCAGCGCTGTATCATCAGCGAACAACAACTGACTCACTTCCCAAGCTCTCTCATCCCCAACAGACTTCATACTTGCCCCTCTTTCCAAAACTCTTGCATTTACCTCCCTAACAACCCCATCCATAAACAAATTAAACAACCATGGAGACATCACACACCCCTGCCGCAAACCTACATTCACTCAGAACCAATCACTTTCCTCTCTTCCTACATATACACATGCCTTACATCCTCGATAAAAACTACATATATGTACATATACATATATATACATAGACATAAGCAGACATTACATACATACACATTACATATTCATACTTGCTTGCTTTTATCCATTCCTGACACTACCCCACCCCACAGGAAAACAGATCACTATCCCCTGCTTCAGTGAGGCAGCGCCAGGAATACAGACAAAAAGGCCACATTTGTTCAGACTCAGTCTCTAGTAGTCATGTGTAATGCACCGAAACCACAGCTCCCTATCCACATCCAGGTCCCACAGACCTTTCCATGGTTTATCCCAGATGCTTCACATGCCCTGGTTCAGTCCATTGATGGCACCTTGACCCCAGTATACTACATCATTCCAATTCACTCTATTCCTTGCACACCTCTCACCCTTTATGTTCAGGCCCCGATCACTCAAAATCTTTTTCACTCCATCCCTCCACCTCCAATTTGGTCTCCCGCTTCTTGTTCCCTCCACCTCTGACACATATATCCTCTTAGCAATCTTTCCTCATTCATTCTCTCCATATGTCCAAACCATTTCAACACACCCTTTTCTGTTCTCTCAACCACACTCTTTTTATTTCCGCACATCTCGCGTACCCTTCCATTACTCACTCGATCAAACCACCTCACACCACAATATATCCTCAAACATTTCATTTGCAACATATCTACCCTGCTCTGTACAACCCTATCTATAGCCCATGCCTCGCAACCGTATAACACTGTTGGAACTACTATTCCTTCAAACATACCCATTATTGCTCTCCGAGATAACGTTCTTTCCTTCCGCACATTCTTCGTTGCTCCCAGAACCTTCGCCCCCCTCCCCACCCTTTGACTCACTTCCGCTTCCATGGTTCCATCCACTGCTAAGTCCTCTCCCAGATATCGAAAACACTTCACTTCCTCTGATTTTCCTCCATTCAAACTTACATCCCAATTAACTTGTCCCTCAACCTTACTGAATCTAAACCTTGCTTTTATTCACATTTACTCTCAACTTTCTCCTTTCACACAGTTTTCCAAACTCAGTCGCCAACTTCTGCAGTTTCTCACATGAATCAGCCACTAGAGCTGTATCATTGGCAAACAACAACTGACTCACTTCCCAGGCCCTCTCATCCACAACAGTCTGCATACTCGCCCCTGTTTCCAAAACTCTTGCATCTACCTCCCTAACCACCCCATCCATAAACAATTTAAACAACCACAGAACATCACACACCCCTGCTGCAGACCGACCTTCACTGGGAACCTATCACTCTCCTCTCTTCCTACTTGTGCACATGCATTATATCCTCAATAAAAACTTTTCACTGCTTCTAGCAACTTACCTCCCACACCATATACTCTGAAAAACTTCCACAGAGCATCTCTATTAACCTTATCATATGCCTTCATATCATATTGCCACATACAAATCCATTTGTTTTTCTGGGTATTTCTCACATACATTCTTCAAAGCAAACACCTGATCCACACATCCTCTCCCACTTCTGAAACCACACTGCTCTTCCCCAGTGTGATGCTCTGTACATGCCTTTACCCTCTCAATCAATATCCACCCATAAATATATTTATTTATTACACTTGATCGCTGTTTCCTGCATCAGCAAGGTACCATCATGAAACAGACAGAATGGCCTATCCACTCATATACACGTATATATACGTAAATGCCCATACACCCACATATATGTACAAATATTTATCAACATATACAAAGACATATACATATCAACATATACACATGTACATTTTCATACTCGCTTGCCTTCATCCATTCCTGGCACTACCCCTCCCCACAGGAAGCAACATCGTTGCCCCCACTTCAGCGAGGTAGTGCCAGGAAACAGACAAAAAAGGTCACATTCGTTCACACTCAGTCTCTAGCTGTCATGTATAATGCACCAAAACCACAGATCACTATCCACATCCAGGCCCTACAGACCTTTCCATGCTTTATCCCAGATGTTTCACATACCCTGGCTCAGTCCATTGGCAGCATGTTGACCCAGGTACACAATGGCATTCCAATTCAGTCTATTCCTTGCATGCCTCTAACCATCTTGCATATTCAGGCCCTGATCACTTAAAATCTTTTTCATGCTATCCTTCCACCTGCGCCAATTTGGTCTCCTGCTTCTTCTTCCCTCCACCTTTGACACACATATATCCTCTTTGTCAACCTTTCCTCACTCATTCTCTCCATGTGTCCAAACCATTTCAATACACCATCTTCAGCTCTTTCAACCACACTCATTTTACCACACATCTCTAATGCTCTCTCCTTCCACACATTCTTCATCACTCATAGAACCTTCGCCCCCTACCCTACCCTGTGACTCACTTCCACTTCCATGGTTCCATTCACTGCTAAGTCCACTCCCAGATATATAAAACACTTTACTTCCTCCAATTTTTCTCCATTCAACATTACATCCCAACTAACTTGCCCCTCAACCCTGCTGAACCCAATAACCTTGCTCTTATATAAATGTACTTTCAAGTTTCTCCTTTCATACACTTTTCCAAATTCAGCAGTTTCTCACTCAATTATGCCACCAGTGCTGTATCATTAGCAAACAACAACTGACTCACTTCCTGAGCCCTCTCATTCCAAACAGACTGCATACTTGCCCCCCCTCTCCAAAACTCTTGCATTTACCTCCCTAACCACCCATCCATTATCAAATCAAACAACCATGGAGTGATCACACACCCCTGCCACAGACCGACCTTCACTGGGAACCAAGCACTATCCTCTCTTCTTACTCATACACCTGCCTTACATCCTTGACAAAAACTTTTCACTGCTTCTAATAACTTACTTCCCATACCATATACTCTTAAAACCATTCACAAAGCATCTCAAACCATTCACAAAGCATCAACCCTATCATATGCCTTCTCCAGATCCATAAATGCTACATATAAATCCATCTGTTTTTCCAAGTATTTCTCACATAAATTCTTCAAAGCAAACACCTGATCCACACATCCTCTACCACTTCTGAAACCACACTGCTCTTCCCCAATCTGATGCTCTGTGCATGCCTTTACCCTCTCAATCAATACCCTCCCATATAATTTCCCAGGAATACTCAACAAACTTATACCTCTATAATTTGAACACTCACCTTTATCCCCTTTGCCTTTGTATAATGGCACTATGAATGCATTCTGCCAATCCTCAGGCACTTCACCATGATCCATACATTCAGTGAATATCCTTACCAACCATTCAACATCACAGTCACCCCTTTCTTAAATAATTCCACTGCAATACCATCCAACCTGCTACCTTGCCGGATTTCATCTTCCGTAAGGCTTTCATTACCTCTTCTCTCTTCACCAAACCACTCTCCCTGACTCTTTCACTTCACACACCATCCCAACCAAAACACCCGACATCTGCCACTCTATCATCAAACACATTTAACAGACTTTCATAATACTCACTTCATCCCTTTCTCACTTTATCACTACCTGTTATCACTTCCCCCCTTGCCCCCTTCACCAATGTTCCCATTTGTGCTCTTGTTTTGCACAAGTTATTTATCTCCTTCCAGAACATCCTTTTATGCTCCCTAAAGTTCAATGATACTCTCTCACCCCACTTCTCATTTGTCCTCTTTTTCAATTGATGAACCTTTCTCCTGACCTCCTGCCGCTTTTTCTTATAAACTCCCAGTTATTTGCATGCCTTCCTTGCAAGTATTGTCCAAATGCCTCTCTTTTCTTTCACTAACAACCTACCTCTTCATCCCACCACACTGCATAAATGTAAGAGCCTTGATTTGACCATTAAGTTGCCTGTGATGAGAGGAAAAAAAAGGGGGGGGGGGGATTCTATTCATGATCTTCGCCATTTGGAGGTTCCTCTGATGAGTGTCCCTTGTTTCTTCCACTGGATCCATTGATGGGGTCTTCCCCTTAATCCTGCCCGGTCAGTATTACATCTTCTTACCAGCATCCTATATGGTACTGTGCCATGTGATCATACAAAGGCCAAGCACAAAGGAATTTACCTATGTGTATCTACGTGAATCTGCCAGAACGGCAGACCTAGTGTAGAGCACATACTGCATGTCTTGCCTTATAAATAATTCTTCCTGTAAGCTGCTTCCTGTATTACGTAATTATCTAGTTTGGGTCCATCTGGGAGTAATTTCAACTGTATATCAAGTTTTTATTTATATATTTCCTTAGTTTTTGTGTATGGTAACAACTGGTATGCAGCCAACAACCAGGGAGGTATATTACCATTCCAACTTGCCTGGGTAATGGGGGGAGAGAGAGAGAGAGAGAGAGAGAGAGAGAGAGAGAGAGAGAGAGAGAGAGAGAGAGAGAGAGAGAGAGAGAGAGAATTACTGACTATAATGAGCCAGCACTTCAGTGGTTGTCAAATTTAACTCCTTTGACCCAGGCAGCTATCTTTTCTTTTTACCTCACCCATGTGTGGACTACTGACATTCTGTCCACAAACATACAGTCTCTCCTCATCATGCATAACAGTTAACTCACACAACTCATTCTTCGTCACTATAGATTTTTCTGTGGTGAGCACTATGCGCTAGCCCTGACTCTTGGCAAAATGGTAGGAGCAATAGATAGAAGTAATAGGTAGGAACTTTTAGTCAAGAGCCTTAGGTAGTAGTAGATAGGAACATTAGGTAGAAGTAGTCAGTAGGAACCTAGGTAGGAGCCCTGCAAACACTGCACTAGAGTTAACCTCTGCTAATGGCCTGTTGTGGATGAGGCTGTAAAGGGTAAGCAGCAGCAATGAAATTCACTAGTTATGGAAACTCTTTTGCCGTGGCCATCCCCTTGAGGGAGTTCCAGTTGGAAGAGGCATCAAAGATATAGATAAATAGATATTACCATAGTTTCATTCATTTTCTTAGTTCTCCTGGTAGTGCATTAAATAGTAATTTGGGTTTCCTGGTTGGGTTCTTGTACAATTTTGTCAAATATATTTTTAGTGTTTACCTTAGTTTTCAGGTAGATTTAATAACTCTGGATCATCCTTGCTGTGGGGCTTCCAAGTTAATACATTTTCCTTTACATCTTCAATATGTTGGCATGAGTAGATTATCATATATGTGCACCTTCTTGTTTTAGGCAATATTATTTCCATTCTTTCAACCTTTTTTTTTTTTTTTGCTGTCTCCCGCGTTTGCGAGGTAGCGCAAGGAAACAGACGAAAGAAATGGCCCAACCCACCCCCCCATACACATGTATATACATACGTCCACACACGCAAATATACACACCTACACAGCTTTCCTTGGTTTACCCCAGACGCTTCACATGCCCTGATTCAATCCACTGACAGCACGTCAACCCCGGTATACCACATCGCTCCAATTCACTCTATTCCTTGCCCTCCTTTCACCCTCCTGCATGTTCAGGCCCCGATCACACAAAATCTTTTTCACTCCATCTTTCCCCCTCCAATTTGGTCTCCCTCTTCTCCTCATTCCCTCCACCTCCGACACATATATTCTCTTGGTCAATCTTTCCTCACTCATTCTCTCCATGTGCCCGAACCATTTCAAAACACCCTCTTCTGCTCTCTCAACCACGCTCTTTTTATTTCCACACATCTCTCTTACCCTTACGTTACTTACTCGATCAAACCACCTCACACCACACATTGTCCTCAAACATCTCATTTCCAGCACATCCATCCTCCTGCGCACAACTCTATCCATAGCCCACGCCTCGCAACCATACAACATTGTTAGAACCACTATTCCTTCAAACATACCCATTTTTGCTTTCCGAGATAATGTTCTCAACTTCCACACATTCTTCAAGGCTCCCAGAATTTTCGCCCCCTCCCCCACCCTATGATCCACTTCCGCTTCCATGGTTCCATCCGCTGCCAGATCCACTCCCAGATATCTAAGACACTTCACTTCCTCCAGTTTTTCTCCATTCAAACTCACCTCCCAATTGACTTGACCCTCAACCCTACTGTACCTAATAACCTTGCTCTTATTCACATTTACTCTTAACTTTCTTCTTTCACACACTTTACCAAACTCAGTCACCAGCTTCTGCAGTTTCTCACATGAATCAGCCACCAGTGCTGTATCATCAGTGAACAACAACTGACTCACTTCCCAAGCTCTCTCATCCCCAACAGACTTCATACTTGCCCCTCTTTCCCAAACTCTTGCATTCACCTCCCTAACAACCCCATCCATAAACAAATTAAACAACCATGGAGACATCACACACCCCTGCCACAAACCTACATTCACTGAGAACCAATCACTTTCCTCTCTTCCTACACGTACAACCTTTTGTAGCAGTTTATATGTTCCATCCCCTCACTTCTGCTTGTCAGCAGCTTCTGGGTTGCTTGTAATTTGTGTATTTTTTCTGGTTCATACAACACAATAGTATTCAGTGTTATTTCTTATGGATATATTTTCACACTTTCATCCAGTGTTATTTCTTATGGATATATTCTTCCATTTTCATCTACTGTTATTTCTTATGGATACATTTTTACATTTTCATCAAGATTTTGGTTTCTTGTAATGAATGTTCTCAAAATCATACCCCTCATTAATTGGTTCAATATTGCCATCTTCTTTGTATGTTCTTTGAATTCTAGTTTCTCATTTACAGTGGCACCTATATATCTTTTACATTTATTTTGCCTCCAATTGTATTCTCTGGTGGGCCTTTATAGAGTCAACACTGTATTTTTACCCTGTTGCACAAGTATGCTAATCATATTCATTACAGATCAAAATTCGAACCCCTTCCAATAATGCTGTATAGAAATACAGTATACAACAGCAAACTACAGAACCAGTAATACAATCCACCAAGTAACTTAAGTGAACAGATTACACTAATTGCAAATTATTGTACAGTAATCCTAAGGCATTACTGTACAGTACACAGAGTATCTTTAAGTGTGAACCAAATGGGAATATGTACATGTGTATATATGTATATGTGCATGTGTGGGTGTTTATGTGTATGTGGTGACTTGGGCATTCTTTCGTCTGTTTCCTTGCGCTACCTCACTAATGCGAGAGACAGTGACAGAGTAGAATGATAGATATTTTCATGTTATTTCTATACAGTTGATTCAGTAATTCTGAGGGAAACATTATTGATCTTGATCGAAGGCCACAATGCAATATGCTGGTGTCACCAAAACACGATGCAGAAGTTTGTCACAGCATCAATAAGTCACCAGTTACAGGAATCTTTACTGTTTGCATGTACTGTATTGTGGTGAATATGATGCTTAAATTTCTAAACTCTGCAAATGTGCTACTAGCCAATACAGGAGACTTATGAAACTAAACCAAGGAACCATGATCACATAACTTTTGTCTTGTGTAACTATTAAATATGTGTGGATGGGAGCTGGCCATCAATTTAGATTTAAATTTTAATCTTTACATTTTAAGGATATGGTAAGTAATGCATGGTTTCCATTTTTTATGCACTTTTGAATCCATGCACATCTCCAAGGCATGTCAACATATGCAGTTGCAGGGATTGCTGTTTGGGGCATAGCTTGACGCTAGTGAGAAAAGAGTTACCGAGAAAATGCTATTAGGAGCGACAAGCCAGAATATGGGTAAATATGCATTTTAAATCTAGCATGAATGAATATGACTTACAACACAAATTCTAAATCAATGAGGCAGATTTAATGTTGACAATCATGATATAAGGAGGCTTCTTTATACTACAACTAAAGTAATTTTGAATAATTTTTAGGGAAAAATAAAAGCTATACAAAATTTATAGACCATTCAAAGCCTTATTTCTGTCACAAAGCCTAGTTCACATGGTTTTTCATCACAAGTTCACAACCTCTCTCATTTAATCTCTCATAATTTCCCCAAGATTAAACAATATATTAAACCATATATTAAGAATATATGGTGTGGGAGGCAAGTTGTTAGAAGCAGTGAAAAGTTTTTATCGAGGATGTAAGGGATGTGTACATGTAGGAAGAGAGGAAAGTGATTGGTTCTCAGTGAATGTAGGTTTGCGGCAGGGGTGTGTGATGTCTCCATGGTTGTTTAATTTGTTTATGGATGGGGTTGTTAGGGAGGTGAATGCAAGAGTTTTGGAAAGAGGGGCAAGTATGCAGTCTGTTGTGGATGAGAGAGCTTGGGAAGTGAGTCAGTTGTTGTTTGCTGATGATACAGCGCTGGTGGCTGATTCATGTGAGAAACTGCAGAAGCTGGTGACTGAGTTTGGTAAAGTGTGTGAAAGAAGAATTTTTTTTTTTTTTTTTATTATACTTTGTCGCTGTCTCCCGCGTTTGCGAGGTAGCGCAAGGAAACAGACGAAAGAAATGGCCCAACCCCCCCCCCATACACATGTATATACATACGTCCACACACGCAAATATACACACCTACACAGCTTTCCATGGTTTACCCCAGACGCTTCACATGCCCTGATTCAATCCACTGACAGCACGTCAACCCCGGTATACCACATCGCTCCAATTCACTCTATTCCTTGCCCTCCTTTCACCCTCCTGCATGTTCAGGCCCCGATCACACAAAATCTTTTTCACTCCATCTTTCCACCTCCAATTTGGTCTCCCTCTTCTCCTCGTTCCCTCCACCTCCGACACATATATTCTCTTGGTCAATCTTTCCTCACTCATTCTCTCCATGTGCCCGAACCATTTCAAAACACCCTCTTCTGCTCTCTCAACCACGCTCTTTTTATTTCCACACATCTCTCTTACCCTTACGTTACTTACTCGATCAAACCACCTCACACCACACATTGTCCTCAAACATCTCATTTCCAGCACATCCATCCTCCTGCGCACAACTCTATCCATAGCCCACGCCTCGCAACCATACAACATTGTTAGAACCACTATTCCTTCAAACATACCCATTTTTGCTTTCCGAGATAATGTTCTCGACTTCCACACATTCTTCAAGGCCCCCAGAATTTTCGCCCCCTCCCCCACCCTATGATCCACTTCCGCTTCCATGGTTCCATCCGCTGCCAGATCCACTCCCAGATATCTAAAACACTTCACTTCCTCCAGTTTTTCTCCATTCAAACTCACCTCCCAATTGACTTGACCCTCAACCCTACTGTACCTAATAACCTTGCTCTTATTCACATTTACTCTTAACTTTCTTCTTCCACACACTTTACCAAACTCAGTCACCAGCTTCTGCAGTTTCTCACATGAATCAGCCACCAGCGCTGTATCATCAGCGAACAACAACTGACTCACTTCCCAAGCTCTCTCATCCCCAACAGACTTCATACTTGCCCCTCTTTCCAAAACTCTTGCATTTCCTCCCTAACAACCCCATCCATAAACAAATTAAACAACCATGGAGACATCACACACCCCTGCCGCAAACCTACATTCACTGAGAACCAATCACTTTCCTCTCTTCCTACACGTACACATGCCTTACATCCTCGATAAAAACTTTTCACTGCTTCTAACAACTTTCCTCCCACACCATATATTCTTAATACCTTCCACAGAGCATCTCTATCAACTCTATCATATGCCTTCTCCAGATCCATAAATGCTACATACAAATCCATTTGCTTTTCTAAGTATTTCTCACATACATTCTTCAAAGCAAACACCTGATCCACACATCCTCTACCACTTCTGAAACCACACTGCTCTTCCCCAATCTGATGCTCTGTACATACCTTCACCCTCTCAATCAATACCCTCCCATATAATTTACCAGGAATACTCAACAAACTTATACCTCTGTAATTTGAGCACTCACTCTTATCCCCTTTGCCTTTGTACAATGGCACTATGCACGCATTCCGCCAATCCTCAGGCACCTCACCATGAGTCATACATACATTAAATAACCTTACCAACCAGTCAACAATACAGTCATCCCCTTTTTTAATAAATTCCACTGCAATACCATCCAAAGAAAGAAAGAAAGTTAAGAGTAAATGTGAATAAGAGCAAGGTTATTTAGGTATAGTAGGGTTGAGGGTCAAGTCAATTGGGAGGTAAGTTTGAATGGAGAAAAACTGGAGGAAGTAAAGTGTTTTAGATATCTGGGAGTGGATCTGGCAGCGGATGGAACCATGGAAGCAGAAGTGAATCATAGGGTGGGGGAGGGGGCAAAAATTGGGTGCCTTGTAGAATGTTTGGAAGTCAAGAACATTATCTCGGAAAGCAAAAATGGGTATGTTTGAAGGAATAGTGGTCCCAACAATGTTGTATGGCTGTGAGGCGTGGGCTATGGATAGAGTTGTGCGCAGGAGGGTGGATGTGCTGGAAATGAATTTGATGTTTGAGGACAATATGTGGTGTGAGGTGGTTTGATCGCGTAAGTAATGTAAGGGTAAGAGAGATGTGTGGAAATAAAAAGAGTGTGGTTGAGAGAGCAGAAGAGGGTGTTTTGAAATGGTTTGGTCACATGGAGAGAATGAGTGAGGAAAGATTGACCAAGAGGATATATGTGTCAGAGGTGGAGGGAACGAGGAGAAGTGGGAGACCAAATTGGAGGTGGAGAGATGGAGTGAAAAAGATTTTGAGTGATCAGGGCCTGAACATGCAGGAGAGTGAAAGGCATGCAAGAAATAGAGTGAATGGGAATGATGTGGTATACCAGGGTTGACGTGCTGTCAATGGATTGAACCAGGGCATGTGAAGCGTCTGGGGTAAACCATGGAAAGTTCTGTGGGGCCTGGATGTGGAAAGGGAGCTGTGGTTTCGGTGCATCATGACAGCCAGAGAATGGGTGTGAACGAATGGGGCCTTTGTTGTCTTTTCCTAGCGCTACCTCGCACACATGAAGGGGGAGGGGGTTGGTATTCCATGCGTGGCGGGGTGGCGATGGGAATAAATAAAGGCAGACAGTATAAATTATGTACATGGGTATATATGTATATGTCTGTGTGTGTATATATATGTGTACATTGAGATGTATAGGTATGTATATTTGAGTGTGTAGACGTGTATGTATATACATGTGTATGTGGGTGGGTTGGGCCATTCTTTTGTCTGTTTCCTTGCGCTACCTCGCTAATGCGGGAGACAGCGACAAAGCAAAATAAAAATGAATAATATATTTATTGTCTATAAAAAATTCTAAAAGTTGATCCAACTAAATTTAGGTCCTCTTATTGACATTGCTGTCAAGAAACAAACATTCTCTAGACACTTACCTCATAATTTCTGCTAAGTCAAATCCATTCTGTAACTCTAATCTCTTTCTTTAACTGCCTGGAGCAACTTTTGCACACCACAGTTCAATTTTTGTTTCCATTTTAACCAACATTATATGGGCAATAAACCTACCTCACTTGTGACCAGCAATTGAATGAAAAGGTGAAGACTACTTACCTATGGGAAAGAAAGTTCATCATGTGTTTGTAGACCTGGCTCTTAAAAGCAGAAAGGTTATAGGAAGTAGGGAACGACAAAATAAAATTGTAGAGTACTATGTTGTTTGAAGAAAGACAGAGGCATCAAAACAGTCTATCCTCATGTAGCCAAACTCCGCACAGAAACTATGGGATGCAGCAACCAGTTGCAAGCTGTAGTTCCAGGCCTTAATGGCTGGGACACATGTAGACAGGTTGCTTGGTCAGTAGCCAAAATAATATCTAGAACAGAGAGAGGGTATCTCTATAATATTTTCTGTAAAATCTGGCTTTAATTTTGCTCAGCTAAGTTACATTTCTCTGCCTGCCTTCTTCAATTTGTTTTCTAAGTATCAATATTCATGAAAAGACTATTTAAAGCATTCCTTTAAATATGGACCAATAAAAGATACTAAGAAACTGAGAGTCATATTTCTGCAGTAAACATTTCATATGTAAAGGGAACTCACAAAAATTAAGAAATATATATTACTCACATGTATTTATACTTTCATTACAAATATCTACAAAGTCATCACTAAACAAATTTCAGAAGAGGCACAAATAAACTTCAAAAAGGTTAAATAAATTCATTCAACACAGGTACTTTAAAAAACAATCCTCCATCTACATACTTAACTAATAATGTAGAGAGGAGAGCTGATAATTTCGCTTGCCAGTTGACACTATAAATTACGAACTTCATTTCTACATTAAGGATGGGCATAATGTATAAAAACCATGGCATGACACCTGAGCAAGTCAAGTACTCCTCAATACATCTCTCCCTAACAGTTAGCACACATGACTAGGGAATCATTCAGGACCCATCAACACAGCTGAGCAAAGGTAGAACTACCATAACCATCAACAAAGCTGAGCAAAGGCAGCACTACCATGACCATCAACACAGCTGAGCAAAGGCAGCACTACCATGACCATCAACACAGATGAGCAAAGGCAGCACTACCATGACCATCAACACAGCTGACCAAAGGCAGCACTACCATGACCATCAACACAGCTGAGCAAAGGCAGCACTACCATGACCATCAACACAGATGAGCAAAGGCAGCACTACCATGACCATCAACACAGATGAGCAAAGCAAGCACTACCATGACCATCAACACAGCTGACCAAAGGCAGCACTACCATGACCATCAACACAGCTGACCAAAGGCAGCACTACCATGACCATCAACACAGATGAGCAAAGGCAGCACTACCATGACCATCAACACAGATGAGCAAAGGCAGCACTACCATGACCATCAACACAGCTGACCAAAGGCAGCACTACCATGACCATCAACACAGATGAGCAAAGGCAGCACTACCATGACCATCAACACAGCTGAGCAAAGGTAGAACTACCATAACCATCAACAAAGCTGAGCAAAGGCAGCACTACCATGACCATCAACACAGCTGAGCAAAGGCAGCACTACCATGACCATCAACACAGATGAGCAAAGGCAGCACTACCATGACCATCAACACAGCTGACCAAAGCAGCACACCTTGACCATCAACACAGCTGACCAAAGGGCAGCACTACCATGACCATCAACACAGCTGACCAAAGGCAGCACTACCATGACCATCAACACAGCTGACCAAAGGCAGCACTACCATGACCATCAACACAGCTGACCAAAGGCAGCACTACCATGACCATCAACACAGATGAACAAAGGCAGCACTACCATGACCATCAACACAGTGAGCAAAGGCAGCACTACCATGACCATCAACACAGATGAGCAAAGGCAGCACTACTATGACCATCAACACAGCTGACCAAAGGCAGCACTACCATGACCATCAACACAGATGAGCAAAGGCAGCACTACCATGACCATCAACACAGCTGACCAAAGGCAGCACTACCATGACCATCAACACAGATGAGCAAAGGCAGCACTACCATGACCATCAACACAGCTGAGCAAAGGCAGCACTACCATGACCATCAACACAGCTGACCAAAGGCAGCACTACCATGACCATCAACACAGATGAACAAAGGCAGCACTACCATGACCATCAACACAGCTGAGCAAAGGCAGCACTACCATGACCATCAACACAGCTGAGCAAAGGCAGCACTACCATGACCATCAACACAGCTGACCAAAGGCAGCACTACCATGACCATCAACACAGCTGACAAAGGCAGCACTACCATGACCATCAACACAGATGAGCAAAGGCAGCACTACCATGACCATCAACACAGATGACCAAAGGCAGCACTACCATGACCATCAACACAGCTGAGCAAAGGGAGCACTACCATGACCAACACATCTGAGCAAAGGCAGCACTACCATGACCACCAACACAACTGACCAAAGGGACCACTACCATAACCATCAACACAGCTGAGCAAAGGTAGCACTACCATGACCATCAACACAGCTGACCAAAGGCAGCACTACCATGACCATCAACACAGCTGAGCAAAGGTAGCACTACCATGACCAACACAGCTGACCAAAGGGAGCACTACCATGACCATCAACACAGCTGAGCAAAGGGAGCACTACCATGACCATCAACACAACTGACCAAAGGGAGCACTACCATGAACCATCAACACTGCTGAGCAAAGGGAACACTACCATGACCATCAACACAGCTGAGCAAAGGCAGCACTACCATGACCATCAACACAGCTGAGCAAAGGGAGCACTACCATGACCATCAACACAGCTGACCAAAGGGAGCACTACCATGACCATCAACACAGCTGAGCAAAGGGAGCACTACCATGACCATCAACAGCTGAGCAAAGGGAGCACTACCATGACCATCAACACAGCTGAGCAAAGGGAACACTACCATGACCATCAACACAGCTGAGCAAAGGCAGCACTACCATGACCATCAACACAGCGGAGCAAAGCAAGCACTACCATGACCCTCAATACAGCTGAGCAAATGAAGCACTACCATGACCCTCAATACAGCTGAGTAAAGGGAACACTAACATGACCCTTAAGACAGCTGGGCAAAGGGAGCACAACCATGACCATCAACACAGCTGACCAAAGGGACCACTACCATAACCATCAACACAGCTGAGCAAAGGGAACACTACCATGACCATCAAATACAGCTGAGTAAAAGGAGCACTACCATGACCAACATAGCTGAGCAGAGAGCTCTACCATGACCATCAACACAGAGCAAAGAACACTACCATGACCATCAATACAGCTGTGCTAAGAGAGCACTACCATGACCATCAACACAGCTGAGCAAATTGAGCACTACCATGACCTACTCACATCACAGCTGAGCAAAGGGAACACTACCATGACCATCAACACAGCTGAGCAAAGAAGCACTACCATGACCATCAACACAGCTGAGCAAAGACAGCACTACCATGACCATCAACACAGCTGACCATAGGAAGCTACGCTCACACATGAAAGCACTACCATGACCATCAACACAGCTGACCATAGGAAGCACTACCATGAACATCAACACAGCTGAGCAAAGACAGCACTACCATGACCATCAACACAGCTGACCATAGGAAGCACTACTATGACCGTCATTACATCTGAGTAAAGGGAGGACCGCCTTTATCCAACAACAAAGCCAAGCAATGGGAACACTACCATGACCCATCAACACAGCTGAGCAAAAGACGCACTACCATGACCATCAACACAGCTGAGCAAAGGGAGCACTACCATGACCATCAACACAGCTGAGCAAAGGGAGCACTACCATGACCATCAACACAGCTGAGCAAAGGAAGCACTACCATGACCATCAACACAGCTGAGCAAAGGGAACACTACCATGACCATAAACACAGCTGAGCAAAGGGAGCACTACCATGACCAACGCAGCTCAGCATTGGGGACATTGCCATGACCATCAACACAGCTGAGCAAATGCATTAATACCATAACCATTAACTGCTGAGCATAGGGAGCACTACAATGACCAGCAACACAGCTGAGCAAAGGGAGCACTAACATGGCCATCAACACAGCTGAGCAAAGGGAGCACTAACATGGCCATCAACACAGCTGAGCAAAGGCAGCACTACCATGACCATCAACAAAGATGAGCAAAGGCAGCACTACCATGACCATCAACACAGCTGAGCAAAGGCAGCACTACCATGACCATCAACAAAGATGAGCAAAGGCAGCACTACCATGACCATCAACACAGCTGAGCAAAGGCAGCACTACCATGGCCATCAACACAGCTGAGCAAAGCAAGCACTACCATGACCATCAACAAGGATAAGCAAAGGCAGCAATACCATGAACCAACACAGCTAAACAAAAGGAGCACTACCATAACCAACACAGCTGAGCAAAGGGAGCACTGCCATGATCCATCAACACACCTGAGCAAAGCAAGCACTACCATGACCATTAGCACAGACGAGCAAAGGCAGCACTACCATGACCCATCAACACAGCTGAGCAAAAGTAGCACTACCATGACCATTAGCACAGATGAGCAAAGGCAGCACTACCATGACCATCAACACAGCTGAGCAAAGAGAGTGCTACCATGACCATCAATGCAGCTGAGCAAAGGGAACACTACCATGACCATCAACACAGCTGGGCAAAGGGAGCACTACCATGACCAATGCAGCTGAGCAAAAGGAGTACTACCATGACCATCAACACAGCTGAGCAAAGGGAGCATAACCATGACCATCAATACAGCTGAGCAAAGAAAGCACTACCATGACCATCAATGCAGCTGAGCAAAGAGAGCACTACCATGACCACAACACAGCTGAGAAAAGGGAGTACTACCATGACCATCAATGCAGCTGAGCAAAGGGAGCACTACCATGACCATCAACACAGCTGAGCAAAGGGAGCACTAACATGACCATCAACACAGCTGAGCAAAGGGAGCACTAACATGACCATCAACAGCTGAGCAAAGGCAGAACTACCATGGCCATCAACACAGCTGAGCAAAGGGAGCATAACCATGACCATCAATACAGCTGAGCAAAGAAAGCACTACCATGACCATCAACAGCTGAGCAAAGGCAGCACTAACACGACCATCAACACAGCTGAGCAAAGGCAGCACAACCATGACTATCAACACAGCTGAGCAAAGGCAGCACTAACATGACCATCAACAGCTGAGCAAAGGCAGAACTAACATGACCATCAACACAGCTGAGCAAAGGCAGCACTACCATGACCCATCAACACACCTGAGCAAAGCAAGCACTACCATGACCATCAACACAACTGAGTAAAAGGGAGCACTACCATGACCCATCAACACAGCTGAGCAAAGGCAGCACTACCATGACCCATCAACACACCTGAGCAAAGCAAGCACTACCATGACCATCAAC
The DNA here is from genome assembly GCF_036320965.1 of Panulirus ornatus. NCBI lineage: Eukaryota > Metazoa > Arthropoda > Malacostraca > Decapoda > Palinuridae > Panulirus > Panulirus ornatus. The sequence goes on along the minus strand of NC_092235.1, from coordinate 30,991,699 downwards.
ACAACTGAGTAAAAGGGAGCACTACCATGACCCATCAACACAGCTGAGCAAAGCAAGCACTACCATGCCCCATCAACACAGCTGAGCAAAGCAAGCACTACAATGACCATCAACACAGCTGAACAAAGGGAGCACTGCCATGACCTATCAACACAGCTGAGTAAAGGCACCATTACCATGACCATTAACACTGCTGAGCAAAGGGAGCACTTCCAAGACCATCAACACAGCTGAGCAAACGGAACACTACCATGGTCATCAACACAGCTGAGCAAAAGCAGCACTACCATGACCCTTCAACACAGCTGAGCAAAGGGAGCACTACCATGACCATCAACACAGCTGAGCAAAGGGAGTACTACCATAACCCATCAACACAGCTGAGCAAGGAAAGCATAACCGTAACCTATCAACACAGCTGAGCAAGGAAAGCATTACCGTAACCCATCAACACGACTGAGCAAGGAGAGCACTACTGTAACCAATCAACACAGCTGAGCATGGAAAGCATTACCATATCCCATTAACACAGCTCAGTAAGTGTATAAAAATGAGGATGGATGACCGTGAAGGAAGGCCTGGTTGGATATGATTATCATGTAGCAGGTAACAATGTGTGTGTACAAAACACTTTAGACTCGACACTGTTGCCAGACTCGTACCTAAGACAATAACAGAGAAGACAAGTGTTTCCTTGCTTATACTAGAATAGCTTTTAAGTCCATGGATAAAGAAGTGTGTAGCAAGCTGTACACATCATACAGAAGGTAAAACTAAATCAAAATTTGGACAACACAAAGAAGCAATACAGAACATCCACAGCAAGCTGTACACATCATACAGAAGGTAAAACTAGATTAAAATTTGGACAACACAAAGAGGTAATACAGAACATCCATAGGACAGCAACAATGAAGGTACCAGCATTAAAAGAGCTGAGTTACTGGGAAAGGTTAGCGGCTATAAATTTTCCCACCTTGGAAGAAAGAAGAGTGAGGGGTGACCTGATTACAACCTTTAAATTTCTAAAACAGCTCAATAACATGGACAGTGAACAGTTCTTAAAGAGATGCAGGGACTGAGTAATCAGTGAACAAAGCATGAAATTAAGCAAGAAACTCGTTGAAAATTATGTAAGGAGGTAGTTTTATACTATGTGTTGTACAAGAATGAAATAAAAACACTGAGGACACAACACAAGCAAAGTATACAGAGAAATATAAGAAGTTCCATAATAAAAAATGTTCAAGAGCCCCATAAGTGTCAAATCTTTCCCTGTACAGTACAAATAGGCAATCAAAATAATAATGACAGAAACACTGATAATTCTTGCAACCTTTGGGACTAGCTATTGCCTGGTGAAGCAACTATAGAACAGCTTGCCTGAGATATATCTACAGTGCGAGTGCAGGAAGTAATACTCACAGGAGTACCAAAAGTGATTTTAAGTATAAAGAATTATTGGATCCATAGCAAAAAGACTTGTGAAAACAATGCCTAGGCCTGAGTGTTAATAAATGTGAAAACCAAGTGTGATGCAATAAGTCTTTTTTAAAGTGAACATTAATAAGGAACTCTGCACTGCCACAATAAATAAGAAGTTTTCTTTCATAGGTGTTGGCTATTTCCCACATCAGACAGGGAGTGTCAGGAACAGACAAATAAGCCTATGGGAAAAATTCCTCGCTTGGCTCCTTCCTCTGTTCCCTTCCTTTGGAAAATAATCAAGGAAGGCAGGATTCCCAGTCCCCTGCTCCCATCCCTCTTATACACATTGTACATCATGCTGGAGATGTACAGGCCAGTAGTCTTTCTCCCCAATCCCTACAGGTAAAACAATAAACAAGAATAAATCAATGAAAATTGGTTACTAAGCAAGCTGCAAACCAATCCCACTAACGTTTACTCCTAAACTAACATAAATTTTGAAGATTCACCATAATTAAGCTCTGTAAAAAATCATTAAGGCCCGTTGTCCCTACTTAAATTATACAATAGTATAAGTCAAAGCAGTGAAAATTTTACATATTCAATAAGGTATGCTAATCTAATTTTTTCACCTAGCCTCAACATGGAAGGAAATCAAAGAATCTTATGGAGTGAATTCTAACAAAGTAAAGAAATTTGGGGAGAGAAAAGGGATGTAGCAATAGGAACCTCTACATTCTTAATGATGAAAAAGTCTATGGACACCATAATAGGTCAAGAGGGAAAGAAAAAAATTGGAAATTGGAAAGTACTGCAAAGGGAAATATGCTATATGTGAACAAGTATCTACAGACTTTGAGAAAATGAGCTCTATACTAGAACATGGTTTCAAAATTAGATTCACAAAGGAAATCCATAAAAGGTTTCAAAATTAGACTGGCAAAGAAATCCATAAAGGGAGGATTATGGAGGAACAAGAGGGCACTCTCAGGAGAGCACGTAAGAGATTATGCAAATAAACTGCCTTTTACTCAAGGATCAAAAAATATGTTAGGAAATAAGAAACTATTCTGGGGTTGAGAAGGGAAGACACCAAACACATATTGAAACAAGGCACTCTAAGGAGAGCAGGTAAGAGATCATGCAAGTAAACTGCCTTTTACTCAAGGATCAAAAAATATGTTAGGAAATAAGAAACTATTCTGGGGTTGAGAAGGGAAGACACCAAACACATATTGAAACAAGAACAATGAATCAGGACAGAGTGAAGTCAAACAAAGCTAAAGAGAGAGCAATGTACTCTGAAAGAGAAAGGACGATCAGGGAAATTCATGGAGCATTAGACAGAAGGTTTAAAGGGGCAGGTGTTCTGGGTAAAAGTATGGTGGTGGAAATATGTAGATTCTAAAGTGGTGGAGACACCTGATAGTTGGGCTACATTAAAAACTATGAGAAATAGTGCAGACTGAGATTGACAGATGTCAGTGATAATTTTTGAGCTCAAAGGCCTCATTCCAATTAGAAGGAAAGGACAGAGAAGGAAATTAATATTATAAAGCTACAAGAGTCTAGGGTCCTGTCAAAATCATGTCACAAGACATAAGAACCTCAGAGGACTTAGGCAGAACATGAGGAATCAATTAAACATTTCTCCCTTTGATATGGAGTCGAGTAGGCAGGAAGTACATATTTTAGAAAATTATCTTGCCACTCTTTATTAAAATAATATGACAACATGGATGAAAATTTCGAGAATTGCCCATTAGTCTGGCCTCACATTGTGACGTGATTTACCAAGAGAAGATTAAAAGAAAATGAAAACAGTCAGAGAGCAAAAGATACAAGGCAGCAAAAGAGGCCTGATGGTTGAATACCCCCACCAATAGCACCAGGACTGCTAAGAGTCTGTTTGACAGCAATGTATAAAAACATGGATAGCCTGGTAGTAAATGAAAAAAGAATTTGAGTTTTAAGTAATGAAACAAGAAAAACAAACCAGATACTATTGTAGTGGTGAGACAAAATTTATGAAGGACATAAAATCTGGCCTACCCTATCTGAAGGAGTACGTGATACAAGGAACAGAAAACACATAGAGGAAGGGGGAATGACCCTTTTTACAGTCTAACCTTCCATTAAAGTTTTCTGTCCACTCTAATTTTCGAGCTGTACAAAAGCATTCTTTTCCTTAAAGAATGACTATAAACAATATAAAAGTAAAATTAGCCTTGTAAAGTACATGGACAGGTCATTGTACCATCAGTATTACAGGAAACAGTTCTCAAAAGTAAATTTAGCTGTATAAAGTCCATGGACCAGCTGTTGTACCATCAGTACTACAAGGAACATTTCTCAGTCTGCCACCAGGTATGATAATATGTTTTTCTTTCTTATTCATTAATGAAATAATTATTGTACTGCTCAATTTGTCATAATCACGAAAATATGTACATGTACTTTGTAATTAACATCTATGATGATATCATATATACATATATACATGTTTCTGGGGATAGGGGAGAAAGAATACTTCCCACGCATTCCCGTGTGTCATAGAAGGCGACAAAAGGGGACAGGAGCGGGGGCTAGAAACCCTCCCCTCCTTGTATTTTTTAACTTTCTTAAAGAGGAAACAGAAGGAGTCATGCGGGGAGTGCTCCTCCTCCTCGAAAGCTCAGATTGGGAGATAGGTAGTATGTCTGAGGAAAGGAACTTGGATGTTTTGGCTCTGAGCGATATGAAGCTCAAGGGTAAAGAGGAAGAGTGGTTTGGGAATGTCTTCGGAGTAAAGTCAGGGGTTGGTAAGAGAATGAGAGCAAAGGAAGGAGTAGCACTACTCCTGAAACAGGAGTAGTGGGAGTATGTGATAGAGTGTAAGAAAGTAAACTCTACATTGGGTAAAACAAAGTGGATGGAGAGAGTTGGGTGATTATTGGTGCCTATGCACCTGGTCATGAAAAGAAAGATCATGAGAGGCAAGTGTTTTGGGAGCAGCAGAGTGAAGGTGTTAGCAGTTATGATGCATGAGATTGGGTTATACTGATGGTTGATTTGAATGCAGGGTTGAGTAATGTGGCAGTTGAGGGTATAATTGGTGTACATGGGGTGTTCAGTGTTGTAAATGGAAATGGTGAAGAGCTTGTAGATTTGTGTGCTGAAAAAGGACTGGTTATTGGGAATACCTGGTTTAAAAAGAGATATACATAAGTATACATATGCAAATAGGAGAGATGGCCAGAGAGTGTCATCAGATTACGTGTTAATTGATAGGCGCATGAAAGAGAGACTTTTGGATGTTAATGTGCTAAGAGGGGCAACTGGAGGGATGTCTGATCATTATCTTGTGAAGGTGAAAAGAGAATGTTGGGGTGAAGAAAGTGGCAAGAGTAAATGAGCTTGGAAAGGAGACTTGTGTAAGGAAGTACCATGAGAGATTGAGTGCAGAATGGAAAAAGGCGAGAGCAAATGACGTTAGGGGGAGTGGGGGAAGACTGGGATTTATTCAAGGAAGCAGTGATGGCTTGTGCAAAAGATGCCTGTGGCATGAGAAAGGTGGGAGGTGGGCAGATTAGAAAAAGAAGTGAATGGTGGGATGAAGAAATAAGATTGTTAGTGAAAGAGATGAGAGAGGCATTGGGAGGATTTTTGCAAGGAAATAGTGCAAATGACTGGGAGATGTATAAAAGAAAGAGGCAACAGGTCAAGAGAAAGGTGCAAGAAGTGAAAAAGAGAGCAAATGAGAGTTGGGATGAGAGAGTATCATTAAATATTAGGAAGAATAAAAAGATGTTTCTGAAGGAGATAAATAAAGTGCTCAAGACAAGAGAACAAATGGGAACATCGGTGAGGGGGGGCAAATGGGGAGGTCATAACAAGTAGTGATGAAGTGAGAGGGAGATGGAGTAAGTATTTTGATGGGTTTGATGATAAGAGTGGCAGATATAGGGTGTTTTGGTCAAGGTGGTATGCGAAGTGAGAGGGTCAGGGAGAATGATTTGGTAAACCGAGAAGAGCTAGTGAAAGCTTTGGGGAAGATGAAAGCCGGCAAGGCAGAGGATTTGGATGATACTGCAGTGAAATTCATTAAAAAAGGGGTGACTGTATTGTTGACTGGTTGGAAAGGATATTTAATGTATGTATGGTTCATGGTGAGGTGCCTGAGGATTGGCGGAATGCATGCATAGTGCCATTGTACAAAGGCAAAGGGGATAAAGGTGAGTATTCAAATTACAGAGGTATAAGTTTGTTGAGTATTCCTGGGAAATTATATGGGAGGGTATTAACTGAGAGGGTAAAGGCATGTACAGAGCATCAGATTGGGGAAGAGCATTGTGGTTTCACAAGTGGTAGAGGATGTGTGGATCAGGTGTTTGCTTTGAAGAATGCATGTTAGAAATACTTAGAAACACAGATGGATTTGTATGTAGCATTTATGGATCTGGAGAAGGCATATGATAGAGTTAATAGAGATGCTTTGTGTAAGGTATTAAGAGTAAGTGGTATGGAAGGTAAGTCGCTGGAAGCAGTGAAAAGGTTTTATTGAGGCTGTAAGGCATATGTACAAGTAGGAAGAGTGGAAAGTGATTGGTTCCCAGCGAGTTGGTTTGCAGCAAGGATGCATGATGTTTCCATGGTTGTTTAATTTGTTTATGGATGGCGTTGTTAGGGAGGTGAATGCAAGAGTTTTGGAGAGAGGGGCAAGTATGCAGTCGGTTGTAGATGAGAGGGCTTGGGAAGTGAGTCAGTTGTTGTTCGCTGATGATACAGCGCTGGTGGCTGATTCATGTGAGAAACTGCAGAAGCTGGTGACTGAGTTTGGTAAAGTGTGTGGAAGAAGAAAGTTAAGAGTAAATGTGAATAAGAGCAAGGTTATTAGGTACAGTAGGGTTGAGGGTCAAGTCAATTGGGAAGTGAGTTTGAAAGGAGAAAAACTGGAGGAAGTGAAGTGTTTTAGATATCTGGGAGTGGATCTGGCAGCGGATGGAACCATGGAAGCGGAAGTGGATCATAGGGTGGGGAGAGGGGGCGAAAATTCTGGGGGCCTTGAAGAATGTGTGGAAGTCAAGAACATTATCTCGGAAAGCAAAAATGGGTATGTTTGAAGGAATAGTGGTTCCAACAATGTTGTATGGTTGCGAGGCGTGGGCTATGGATAGAGTTGTGCGCAGGAGGATGGATGTGCTGGAAATGAGATGTTTGAAGGCAATGTGTGGTGTGAGGTGGTTTGATCGAGTGAGTAACGTAAGGGTAAGAGAGATGTGTGGAAATAAAAAGAGCGTGGTTGAGAGAGCAGAAGAGGGTGTTTTAAAGTGGTTTGGGCACATGGAGAGGATGAGTGAGGAAAGATTGACCAAGAGGATATATGTGTCGGAGGTGGAGGGAGCAAGGAGAAGAGGGAGACCAAATTGGAGGTGGAAAGATGGAGTGAAAAAGATTTTGTGTGATCGGGGCCTGAACATGCAGGAGGATGAAAGGAGGGCAAGGAATAGAGTGAATTGGAGCGATGTGGTATACCGGGGTTGACGTGCTGTCAGTGGATTGAATCAAGGCATGTCAAGCGTCTGGGGTAAACCATGGAAAGCTGTGTAGGTATGTATATTTGCGTGTGTGGACGTATGTATATACATGTGTATGGGGGGGGTTGGGCCATTTCTTTCGTCTGTTTCCTTGCACTACCTCGCAAACGCGGGAGACAGCGACAAAGTATAAAAAAAAAAAATATATATATATATATATATATATATATATATATATATATATATATATATATATATATTATCTCTGGGGATAGGGGATTAAGAATACTTCCCACGTATTCCCTGCGTGTCGTAGAAGGCGACTAAAAGGGGAGGGAGCGGGGGACTGGAAATCCTCCCCTCTCGTTTTTTTTCATTTTCCAAAAGAAGGAACAGAGTGTGGCCAGGTGAGGATATTCCAAAAAAGGCCCAGTCTTCTGTTCTTAACGCTACCTCGCTAACGCGGGAAATGGCGAATAGTTAAAAAAAAAAAAGATATATATATATATATATATATATATATATGTGTGTGTGTGTGTGTGTGTGTGTGTAAAGGGGAAGAAAGTTGAGGGAGGGTGTGAATGAGAGCAGGGTTATTGGTTTCAGTAGGGTTGAGGGACAAGTTCACAAGAAGAGTTTAAATGGAGAAAAACTGGAGGAAGTGAAGTGTTTTAGATGTCTGGGAGTAGACTTGGCAGCAGGTGGAACTGTGGAAGCGGAGGTGAGTCACAGGGTGGGGAAGGGTTGAAGAATGTGTGGAAGGAGAGAACATTGTCTCACGGAACAAAGATGGGTGTGTTTGAAGGAATTTGTTCCAACAATGTTATATGGTTGCGAGGCATGGGCTATAGATAGGGTTGTGTGGAGGAGGGTGGATGTGTTGGAAATGAAACGTTTGAGGACAGTACATGGTGTAGGGTAATTTGATCGAGTAAGTAATGAAAGGGTAAGAGAGATGTATGGCAACAGAAAGAGTGTGGTTGAGAGAGCAGATGAGGGTGTATTGAAGTAGTTTGGACACATGGAGTGAATGAGCGAGGAAAGATTGACAAGGAGGATATGTGTGTCAGAGCTGGAGGGCTGAAGGAGGAGTGGGAGATGAAATTGGAGGTGGAAGGATGGAGTTCAGAAGATTTTGAGTGATTGGGGCCTGAACATACAGGAAGGTGGGGGGCATGCGGGGAATAGGGTGAATTGGAGCTATGTGGTGTGCTGGGGTCGACATGCTGTTAGTGGATAGAACCAGGGCATGTGAAGCATCTGGGATGAACTATGGAAAGGTCCGTTGGGCCTAGATGTGGAGGGGGAGCTGTGGTTTTGGTGCATTACACATGACAGCTAGAGACTGAGTGTAAACAAGTGGCCTTTTATTGTCCTTTCCTTGCACTGCCTCACTGTGAGGGGGTGGGGGTGGGTTGCTATTTCATGTGTGGTGGGGTGGTGACGGGAATGGATGGAGGCAACAAGTGTGAATGGGTACTTGTGGGTATGTGTGTATGTCTGTGTATGTGTGTGGGCATACGTTGAAATCTATAGGTACGTATAAGTGCATTGGGCATTTGTGTATATACATGTGTATGTGGGTGAGTTGGGCCATTCCTCGCCTGTCTCAGTGCGCTACGGCGCTGACACGGGAGACGGCAATTAAGTATAATAATAAAACTATTATAAATATATATATATATGTCTGTGTGTGTATATATATGTGTACATTGAAATGTATAGGTATGTATATTGTGCGTGTGTGGCCATGTATGTATGTATATACATGTGTATGTGGGCGGGTTGGGCCATTCTTTCGTCTGTTTCCTTGCGCTACCTCGCTAACGCGGGAGACAGCAACAAAGCAAAATAAAATAAATAAATAATAAAATAATATATTTTTTTTATTTTTATTATACTTTGTCGCTGTCTCCCGCGTTTGCGAGGTAGCGCAAGGAAACAGACGAAAGAAATGGCCCAACCGCCCCCATACACATGTATATACATACGTCCACACACGCAAATATACATACCTACACAGCTTTCCATGGTTTACCCCAGACGCTTCACATGCCCTGATTCAATCCACTGACAGCACGTCAACCCTGGTATACCACATCGATCCAATTCACTCTATTCCTTGCCCTCCTTTCACCCTCCTGCATGTTCAGGCCCCGATCACACAAAATCTTTTTCACTCCATCTTTCCACCTCCAATTTGGCCTCCCACTTCTCCTCGTTCCCTCCACCTCCGACACATATATCCTCTTGGTCAATCTTTCCTCACTCATTCTCTCCATGTGCCCAAACCATTTCAAAACACCCTCTTCTGCTCTCTCAACCACGCTCTTTTTATTTCCACACATCTCTCTTACCCTTACGTTACTTACTCGATCAAACCACCTCACACCACACATTGTCCTCAAACATCTCATTTCCAGCACATCCATTCTCCTGTGCACAACTCTATCCATAGCCCACACCTCGCAACCATACAACATTGTTGGAACCACTATTCCTTCAAACATACCCATTTTTGCTCTCCGAGATAATGTTCTCATTAGGTAAGTTTGAATGGAGAAAAACTGGAGGAAGTAAAGTGTTTTAGATATCTGGGAGTGGATCTGGCAGCGGATGGAACCATGGAAGCGGAAGTGAATCATAGGGTGGGGGAGGGGGCGAAAATTCTGGGAGCCTTGAAGAATGTGTGGAAGTCGAGAACATTATCTCAGAAAGCAAAAATGGGTATGTTTGAAGGAATAGTGGTTCCAACAATGTTGTATGGTTGCGAGGCGTGGACTATGGATAGAGTTGTGCGCAGGAGGATGGATGTGCTGGAAATGAGATGTTTGAGGACAATGTGTGGTGTGAGGTGGTTTGATCGAGTAAGTAACGTAAGGGTAAGAGAGATGTGTGGAAATAAAAAGAGCGTGGTTGAGAGAGCAGAAAAGGGTGTTTTGAAATGGTTTGGTCACATGGAGAGAATGAGTGAGGAAAGATTGACCAAGAGGATATATGTGTCGGAGGTGGAGGGAACGAGGAGAAGAGGGAGACCAAATTGGAGGTGGAAAGATGGAGTGAAAAAGATTTTGTGTGATCGGGGCCTGAACATGCAGGAGGGTGAAAGGAGGGCAAAGAATAGAGTGAATTGGAGCAATGTGGTATACCGGGGTTGACGTGCTGTCAGTGGATTGAATCAAGGCATGTGTATGGGGGTGGAATGGGCCATTTCTTTCGTCTGTTTCCTTGTGCTACCTCGCAAACGTGGGAGACAGCGGCAAAAAAAAAAAAAAAAAAAAAAATATATAGATTTGTATGCAGCAATTATGGATCTGGAGAAGGCATATGATAGAGTTGATAGAGATGCTCTGTGGAAGATATTAAGAATATATGGTGTGGGAGGCAAGTTGTTAGAAGCAGTGAAAAGTTTTTATCGAGGATGTAAGGCATGTGTACGTGTAGGAAGAGAGGAAAGTGATTGGTTCTCAGTGAATGTAGGTTTGCGGCAGGGGTGTGTGATGTCTCCATGGCTGTTTAATTTGTTTATGGATGGGGTTGTTAGGGAGGTGAATGCAAGAGTTTTGGAAAGAGGGGCAAGTATGAAGTCTGTTGTGGATGAGAGAGCTTGGGAAGTGAGTCAGTTGTTGTTCACTGATGATACAGCGCTGGTGGCTGATTCATGTGAGAAACTGCAGAAGCTGGTGACTACGTTTGGTAAAGTGTGTGAAAGAAGAAAGTTAAGAGTAAATGTGAATAAGAGCAAGGTTATTAGGTACAGTAGGGTTGAGGGTCAAGGCAATTGGGAGGTAAGTCTGAATGGAGAAAAACTGGAGGAAGTAAAGTGTTTTAGATATCTCGGAGTGGATCTGGCAGCGGATGGAACCATGGAAGTGGAAGTGGATCATAGGGTGGGGGAGGGGGCGAAAATCTTGGGAGCCTTGAAGAATGTGTGGAAGTCGAGAACATTATCTCGGAAAGCAAAAATGGGTATGTTTGAAGGAATAGTGGTTCCAACAATGTTGTATGGTTGCGAGGTGTGGGCTATGGATAGAGTTGTGCGCAGGAGGATGGATGTGCTGGAAATGAGATGTTTGAGGACAATGTGTGGTGTGAGGTGGTTTGATCGAGTAAGTAATGTAAGGGTAAGAGAGATGTGTGGAAATAAAAAGAGCGTGGTTGAGAGAGCAGAAGAGGGTGTTTTGAAATGATTTGGGCACATGGAGAGAATGAGTGAGGAAAGATTGACCAAGAGGATATATGTGTCGGAGGTATAGGGAACGAGGAGAAGTGGGAGACCAAATTGGAGGTGGAAAGATGGAGTGAAAAAGATTTTGTGTGATCGGGGCCTGAACATGCAGGAGGGTGAAAGGAGGGCAAGGAATAGAGTGAATTGGATCGATGTGGTATACCGGGGTTGACGTGCTGTCAGTGGATTGAATCAGGGCATGTGAAGCGTCTGGGGTAAACCATGGAAAGCTGTGTAGGTATGTATATTTGCGTGTGTGGACGTGTATGTATATACATGTGTAAGGGGGTGGGTTGAGCCATTTCTTTCGTCTGTTTCCTTGCGCTACCTCGCAAACGCGGGAGACAGCGACAAAGAAAAAAAAATATATATATATATATATAATCCCTGGGGATAGGGGAGAAAGAATACTTCCCACGTACTCCCTGCATGTCGTAGAAGGCGACTAATAGGGGAGGGAGCGGGGGGGCTGGACATCCTCCCCTCTCGTTTTTTTTTAATTTTCCAAAAGAAGGAACGGAGAAGGGGGCCAGGTGAGGATATTCCCTCAAAAGCCCAGTCCTCTGTTCTTAACTCTACCTCGCTAACACGGGAAATAGCGAATAGTTTGAAAGAAAAAGAAAAATATATATATATATGTTGGTTTGCGGCAGGGGTGCGTGATGTCTCCATGGTTGTTTAATTTGTTTATGGATGGAGTGGTTAGGGAGGTGAATGCAAGAATATTTGAAGAAAGGGGTAAGTATGTAGTCTATTGTGGATGTGAGGGCATGGAAATGAGTCAGCTGTTGTTCGCTGATGATACAGCACTGGTGGCTGATTTTGGTGAGCAACTGCAGGAGTTGGTGATTGAGTTTGGTAAAGTGTGTAAAAAAAAAAAAGTTGAGAGTAAATGTGAATAAGAGCAAGGTTATTAGGTTCAATAGGGTTGAGTGACAAGTTAGTTGGGAGGTAAGTCTGAATGGAGAAAAACTGGAGGGAGTGAAGTGTTTTAGATATTTGGGAGTGGATTTAGCAGTAGATGGAACCATGGAAGTGGAAGCGAATCACAGGATAAAGGAGGGGGCGATGGGTCTGGAAGCGTTGAAGAATGTGTAGGAGGCAAGAATGTTATTTCGTATAGCAAAAATGGGTATATTTGAAGGAATAGTGGTTCCAACAACGTTACATGGTTGCAAGTTGTGGGTTATAGATAGGGTTGTGCGTAGGAGAGTGGATGAGTTGGAAATGAAATGTTTAGGACAATATATGGTGTGAGGTGGTTTGTTCAAGTAAGTTATGAGAGGGTAAGAGAGATGTGTGGTAATAAAAAAAAGCATGGTTGAGAGAGCAGAAGAGGGTGTGTTGAAATGCTTTGGGCACATGGAGAGAATGAGTGAGGAAAGATTGACAAAGAGGATATATGTGTCAAAGAAGGGAACAAGAAGCAGGAGACCAAACTGGAGAGGAAAGGATGGAGTGAAAAAGATTTTGAGCAATTAGGGCTTGAAACACAGGAGGGTGAAAGGTGTGCAAGGAGTAAAGTAAATTGGAATGATGTGGTATACCGGAGTCGAGGTGCTGTCAATGGTTTGAACCAGGGCATGTCAACTCCTGTATACCACATCGCTCCAATTCACTCTATTCTTTGCCCTCCTTTCACCCTCCTGCATGTTCAGGCCCCGATCACACAAAATCTTTTTCACTCCATCTTTCCACCTCCAATTTGGTCTCCCTCTTCTCCTCATTCCCTCCACCTCCGACACATATATCCTCTTGGTCAATCTTTCCTCACTCATTCTCTCCATGTGACCAAACCATTTCAAAACACCCTCTTCTGCTCTCTCAACCACGCTCTTTTTATTTCCACACATCTCTCTTACCCTTACGTTACTTACTCGATCAAACCACCTCACACCACACATTGTCCTCAAACATCTCATTTCCAGCACATCCATCCTCCTGCGCACAACTCTATCCATAGTCCACGCCTCGCAACCATACAACATTGTTGGAACCACTATTCCTTCAAACATACCCATTTTCGCTTTCCTAGATAATGTTCTCGACTTCCACACATTCTTCAAGGCTCCCAGAATTTTCGCCCCCTCCCCCACCCTATGATCCACTTCCGCTTCCATGGTTCCATCCGCTGCCAGATCCACTCCCAGATATCTAAAACACTTCACTTCCTCCAGTTTTTCTCCATTCAAACTCACCTCCCAATTGAATTGACCCTCAACCCTACTGTACCTAATAACCTTGCTCTTATTCACATTTACTCTTAACTTTCTTCTTTCACACACTTTACCAAACTCAGTCACCAGCTTCTGCAGTTTCTCACATGAATCAGCCACCAGCGCTGTATCATCAGTGAACAACAACTGACTCACTTCCCAAGCTCTCTCATCCCCAACAGACTTCATACTTGCCCCTCTTTCCAAAACTCTTGCATTCACCTCCCTAACAACCCCATCCATAAACAAATTAAACAACCATGGAGACATCACACACCCCTGCTGCAAACCTACATTCACTGAGAACCAATCACTTTCCTCTCTTCCTACACGTACACATGCCTTACATCCTCGATAAAAACTTTTCACTGCTTCTAACAACTTGCCTCCCACACCATATATTCTTAATACCTTCCACAGAGCATCTCTATCAACTCTATCATATGCCTTCTCCAGATCCATAAATGCTACATACAAATCCATTTGCTTTTCTAAGTATTTCTCACATACATTCTTCAAAGCAAACACCTGATCCACACATCCTCTACCACTTCTGAAACCACACTGCTCTTCCCCAATCTGATGCTCTGTACATGCCTTCACCCTCACAATCAATACCCTCCCATATAATTTACCAGGAATACTCAACAAACTTATACCTCTGTAATTTGAGCACTCACTCTTATCACCTTTGCCTTTGTACAATGGCACTATGCACGCATTCCGCCAATCCTCAGGCACCTCACCATGAGTCATACACACATTAAATAACCTTACCAACCAGTCAACAATACAGTCACCCCCTTTTTTAATAAATTCCACTGCAATACCATCCAAACCTGCTGCCTTGCCGGCTTTCATCTTCCGCAAAGCTTTTACTACCTCTTCTCTGTTTACCAACTCATTTTCCCTAACCCTCGCACTTTGCACACCACCTCGACCAAAACACCCTATATCTGCCACTCTTATCATCAAATACATTCAACAAACCTTCAAAATACTCACTCCATCTCCTTCTCACATCACCACTACTTGTTATCACCTCCCCATTTGCGCCCTTCACTGAAGTTCCCATTTGCTCCCTTGTCTTACGCACTTTATTTACCTCCTTCCAGAACATCTTTTTATTCTCCCTAAAATTTAATGATACTCTCTCACCCCAACTCTCATTTGCCCTTTTTTTCACCTCTTGCACCTTTCTCTTGACCTCCTGTCTCTTTCTTTTATACGTCTCCCACTCAATTTCATTTTTTCCCTGCAAAAATCGTCCAAATGCCTCTCTCTTCTCTTTCACTAATACTCTTACTTCATCCCACCACTCACTACCCTTTCTAATCAACCCACCTCCCACTCTTCTCATGCCACAAGCATCTTTTGCGCAATCCATCACTGATTTCCTAAATACATCCCATTCCTCCCCCACTCTCCTTACTTCCATTGTTCTCACCTTTTTCCATTCTGTACTCAGTCTCTCCTGGTACTTCCTCACACAAGTCTCCTTCCCAAGCTCACTTACTCTCACCACCCTCTTCACCCCAACATTCACTCTTCTTTTCTGAAAACCCCTACAAATCTTCACCTTAGCCTCCACAAGATAATGATCAGACATCCCTCCAGTTGCACCTCTCAGCACATTAACATCCAAAAGTCTCTCTTTCGTGCGCCTGTCAATTAATACGTAATCCAATAACGCTCTCTGGTCATCTCTCCTACTTACATAAGTATACTTATGTATATCTCGCTTTTTAAACCAGGTATTCCCAATCATCAGTCCTTTTTCAGCACATAAATCTATAAGCTCTTCACCATTTCCATTCACAAGACTGAACACCCCATGTATACCAATTATTCCCTCAACTGCCACATTACTCACCTTTGCATTCAAATCATCCAACACTATAACCTGGTCTCGTGCATCAAAACCACTAACACACTCATTCAGCTGCTCCCAAAACACTTGCCTCTCATATATATATATATATATATATATATATATATATATATATATATATATATATATATATATATATACATAAATTGAATGGAGAAAAACTGGAGGAAGTAAAGTGTTTTAGATATCTGGGAGTGGATCTGGCAGCGGATGGAACCATGGAAGTGGAAGTGAATCATAGGGTGGGGGAGGGGGCGAAAATTCTGGGAGCCTTGAAGAATGTTTGGAAGTCGAGAACATTATCTCTGAAAGCAAAAATGGGTATGTTTGAAGGAATAGTGGTTCCAACAATGTTGTATGGTTGCGAGGCATGGGCTATGGATAGAGTTGTGCGCAGGAGGGTGGATGTGCTGGAAATGAGATGTTTGAGGACAATATGTGGTATGAGGTGGTTTGATCGAGTAAGTAATGTAAGGGTAAGAGAGATGTGTGGAAATAAAAAGAGTGTGGTTGAGAGAGCAGAAGAGGGTATTTTGAAATGGTTTGGGCACATGGAGAGAATGAGTGAGGAAAGATTGACAAAGAGGATATATGTGTCAGAGGTGGAGGGAACGAGAAGTGAGAGACCAAATTGGATGTGGAAAGATGGAGTGAAAAAGATTTTGAGTGATCGGGGTATGAACATGCAGGAGGGTGAAAGGCGGGCAAGGAACAGAGTGAATTGGAACGATGTGGTATACCGGGGTCGACGTGCTGTCAATGGATTGAACCAGGGCATGTGAAGCGTTTGGGGTATACCATGGAAAGTTCTGTGGGGCCTGGATGTGGAAAGGGAGCTGTGGTTTCGGTGCATTATTACATGACAGCTAGAGACTGAGTGTGAATGAATGGGGTCTTTGTTGTCTTTTCCTAGCACTACCTCACACACATGAGGGGGGAGGGGGTTGTTATTCCATGTGTGGCAAGGTGGCAATGGGAATGAATAAAGGCAGACAGTATGAATTATGTACATGTGTATATATGTATATGTCTGTGTGTGTATATATATGTATACATTGAGATGTATAGGTATGTATATTTGCATGTGTGGATGTGTATGTATATACATGTGTATGTGGGTGGGTTGAGCCATTTTTTCGTCAGTTTCCTTGCGCTACCTCGTTAACGTGGGAGACAGCGACAAAGCAAAATAATAATAATAATAAAAAACGCCCACAAACGCACATATACTTTTTTTTTTTTTTTTTTTTTTTTTTTTTTTTTTGCTTTGTCGCTTATTCACTTTTTCCCGCGCCAGCAAGGTAGTGCAAGGCAACAGACGAAGAATGGCCCAACCATCCACATACACATTTATATACATAAATGCCCATACATGCACATATACATACATATACATTTCAATGTATACATACATATACATACAGAGACATACATTTATACACATCCATTCCCGTCGCCATCCCCCTAAACATGAAATAGCATCCCCCCCCCGCCTCCAGCGAGGTAGTGCCAGGAAAAGACAAAAAAAAAGGCCGCATTTGTTTACACTCAGTCTCTAGCTGTCATGTGTAAGGCACCAAAACCACAGGTCCCTTTCCACATCCAGGCCCCACAGACCTTTCCATGGTTTCCATATGCATACATATAAATACACATACGCAGACATTACATACATACACATGTACATATTCATACTTGCTTGTCTTCATCCATTCCTGTTGCTCCCCCACCCCGCAGGAAAACAGCATCACTATCCCCTGCTTCAACGAGGCAGAACCAGGAATGTAGATAAAAAGGCCACATGCGTTCACACCCAGTCTCTAGCTGTCATGTGTAATGCACTGAAACCACAGCTCCCTATCCACATCCACGCTCCAAAAGCCTTTCCATGGTTTACCCCAGACGCTTCACATGCCCTGGTTCAGTCCACTGAAAGCACGTCCACCCTGGCATACCACATCGTTACAATTCACTCTATTCCTTGCACGACTCTCACCCTCCTCTATGTTCAGGTTCCAATTGCTCAGAATCTTTCTCACTCCATCCTTCCACCTCCAGTTTGGTCTCCTGCTTCTTCTTCCCCGTACCTCTGACACATATATCCTCTTTGTCAATCTTTCCTCACTCATTCTCTCCATATGTCCAAACCATTTCAACACACCCTCTTCTGCTCTCTCAACTATGCTCTTTTTATTCCACACATCTCTCTTACCCTTGCATTACTTATTTGAGCAAATGACCTCACACCACATATTGTCCTCAAACATCTCATTTCCAACACATCCACCCTCCTCCGTACATACCTATCTATGGCCCATGCCTTGCAACCATATAACATTGTTGGAACTACCATTCCTTCAAACACAACCATTTTTGCTCACTGAGATAACGTTCTCTCCTTCCACACATTCCTCATTGCTCCCAGAACCTTAACCCCCTCCCCACTGAGTTAGCAATACCTTAATACAAATTATTTATGAAAGATCGCTTATGCAGGGTAGGAGGTGGAGTTTTCATATAACACTGAAAAAATACAAAGTAGACACACACACTTATGACTCTTTATATTGACATTACCGACAAGTAAACTACATCTCAAGTGTTATTTACAGACCTCCTAAGCAAAAAGAAGATAATGATAAGATGCTATATAATGAAAATAAAACTATAGTAAACAATAAAGAGGTAAAAGTAGTAGGAGACTTCAACAGTCCAAACATAAAGTGAAACATGTTAACAGGTAACCAAGAGAGAATGACACTTAACAAAATTGATTGAAGACACTTTTCATGAACAGTTAATTAAAAAACCAACTAAAGGTAAAAACATTCTTGATCTCGTCCTCACCAGTCACAGAAACTTAATCAACTCTTCCAAAGTATGCAAGAGTTTGTCAAACAGCGATCACAGTTTGAATAGATTAGAGATAAATTTAGATTATGAAATATATGACAACAAACTCTTGATCCCAGATTACAGGCAAGCAAATCTTTAAAACATTAGACACAAAATTCGCAGCACCAAATGAACAAAACTTCTCGGCATTTACACAGTACAGGAAATGTGGGATAATTCTAAAACACATTACTCAAGATTGAGAAAAAAAAAAATCCACGAATTATGAAGAGAACTTGCAATTTTTCAGAACCATCATGGATGAATAGAACAGTGGACTAATTTGCCAAAAGAAGAAAACATATAAGAAATTCAAATCAATGGGAACCAATGAAAATTGCCAGGGATTACTCAAAATCCAAAGAGAGCATAAGAAGGTCATAAGGCAGAGTAAACACAGGGAAGAAAAGAGAATTTTCTTGAAAGTTAAGAATAATCCTAAGGAATTCTTCAGATATATAAAACAAAGGAAGACAGTAAAAGAAGGAATTGGACCATTACAAAATGAACATGTCACACTAACTACAGACAAGGAAATGGCTACCATACTAAATTGTTCCTTTAACTCTGTTTTCACAGTTGAAGAAACATCTAGAATACCACAACCAATGAAAATGTTTCAAGGATCTGATGAAGAAGAGTTGAAGGTTTGAGAAATATGAGCCCTGAAGTACTTAAATACCTGGACCAATTAAATCCTAACAAATCCAAGAGCCCAGATAACTTATCTCTAAGATTATTAAAAGAGGTCAGAAGTCACCTGATGCATCCAATAACAAAAATATTCAACAAATCTCTATTGGACAGTCAGGTGCCCAATGACTAAAACTACCAAGTGTTACTCCTACATATAAAAAAGGAGACAAAAAGTGTGCGCTGAACTACCACCCAATTAGCCTTACATCAGTGTTAGGTAAAACAATGGAAAAAAAATACAATCAAATTGTCAGGTTTCTAGATCACAAAATTATATTGGACAACAAATAGTTTCCACAATAGATCCTGCCTGAGAAATTTGCTGAAATTTTTTATGTTATTTATCACAACTGAAAAAGTACCATCAGATGTAGTATATTTAGATTTCCAAAAGGCAGAGGTAGGTGACTAAGTATGATAAAGTGGGAAAGTAGAAAGTTGAGAGTAAATGTGAATAAGAGCAAGGTTATTAACAGGTTCAGTAGGGTGGAGGGACAAGTTAATTGGGAGGTAAGTTTGAATGGAGAAAAACTGGAGGAAGTGAAGTGTTTTAGACATCTAGGAGTGGACTTAGCAGTGGGCAGAACACTAGAAGCAGAAGTGAGTCACACAGTGAGGGAGGGGGCAAAGGTTCTGGGAGCGTTGAAAAATGCGTAGAAGGTGAGAATGTTATTTCGGAGAGCAAAACTGGTTATGTTTGAAGGAATAGTAATTCCAACAGTGTCATATGGTTGCAAGGCATGGGCTATAGATAGGGTTGTGCGGAGGAGGGTGGATGTGTTGGAAATGAAATGTTTGAGGGCAATACATGGTGTGAGGTGGTTTGATCAAGTAAGTAATGAGAAGGTAAGAGAGATGTGTGGTAATAAAAAGAGTGTGGTTGAGAGAGCAGAAGAGGGTGTGCTGAAATGGTGTGGACACATGAAGAGAATGAGTGAGGAAAGATTGACAAAGAGGATATATGTGTCAGAGGTGGAGGGAACAAGGAGAAGCGGCAGACCAAACTGGAGGAGGAAGAATGGAGTGAAAAAGATTTTGAGCGATCAGGACCTGAACATACATGAAGGTGAGAGGTGTGCAAGGAATAAAGTGAATTGGAACGATGTGGTATACCAAGGTTGACATGCTGTCAATGGATTGAACCAAGGCATGTGAAGTGTATGGGGTAAACCATGGAAAGGTCTGTGGGGCCTGGATGTGGAAAGGAAGCTGTGGTTTCAGTGCATTACACATGACAGCTAGAGACTGAGTGTAAACAAATTTGGCCTTTTTGTCTTCTCCGGGCCCTACCTCACTGGAGGGGTGTTGTGCACGCGCGTGTGTGTGTGTGTGTGTGTGTGTGTGTGTGTGTGTGTGTGTGTGTGTGTGTGTGTGTGTGCTATTTACATGTGTGGCAGGGTGGCGACGGGAATGGATGAAGGCAGCAAGTATGAATATGTACATGTGTATATATGTAATGTCTGTGTATGTATGTATATGTGTACGCTGAAATGTATATGTATATGTGCGTTTATGGGCATTTATGTATAAGAGTGGCTGAGCCATTCTTTGTCTGTTTCCTTGCACTACCTCAGTGATGCAGGAAACAGTGATTAAGTATAATGAAAAAATAATAATAAAAGGCTTTCAATAAAGTACCTCACTAGAGACTTTTACATAAACTCAAAGCACATGGAATCAGTGAAGAACTCTGTACATGGATCAGAGACTGGCTAACCAGAAAAAAGCAGTGAGTGGTATCAAACAGTGGAGCCTCAGACTGGCTAGACATAATGAGTGGTGTGCCACAGGAGTCCGTCCTAGGCCCCATTCTTTTCATATTCTACATTAATGACCTAGAACTTGGTCTCATATCTAAGATCTCCAAATTTGCTGATGATACTAAACTAGGAGGTAGAACTGTAAACAGGCAGGACTGCAATATGATTCAAAAGGATCTTATCTTTTTAGCAGAATGGTCAGACAGATGGCATATGAAGTGTGATGTAGACAATATACATTATGGCTACAAACTATTTGGAAATTCTCTAACTGAAGTAAAGAAGAAAGGACCTTGGAATTTTCATTAGCAACAATCTGAAGTACACTAAACAGTGTCAAGGAACAAGTAAAAAAGGTAACCCATGTTAGATTTCATTGCCAGGAACATAGATTACAAGACACCAGAAACAGTTCTCACAATTCATAATTCTCTAGTGAGACTACACCTTCAATATGCCGCCATGTTTTGGTCCCCAAGCTATAAAAGAGATGAGGAAAAATTGGAGCAAGTATAAAGACATGCAACAAATTTGATGCCGTTCCTTAGAAATCTGGCAAGTGAAGAGAGGCTAAAATGACTGGATCTCTTCTCCCTTAAAAAATGTAGACTTCGCAGTGACTTAATCCAAGTGTTCAAAATTCTGAACAAGTTCGATAAAGTAAATCATGAACATCCTTTTGAAATACAAGAAAATACGGTTACCAGCATAAATGGAATAAAACTCAAAGCTTAAAGATGCAATATAGACTTGGGAAAACTGCTCTTCCGATAGGTATGTTGAGCAATGGAA
Source organism: Panulirus ornatus (assembly GCF_036320965.1). NCBI lineage: Eukaryota > Metazoa > Arthropoda > Malacostraca > Decapoda > Palinuridae > Panulirus > Panulirus ornatus. The sequence continues at coordinate 30,970,277 of NC_092235.1, read as the reverse complement.
TAAGTTACTGTTAGGCATGGTGAATGCTAAGACTACAAATACCTTCAAAAGTCATTTAGACAAATATTTCATTTTTTCAGGTATACTCTGAGAAAAATGCCAGAAATAAACTGCATGAACAACAGTACTAATGGGAACAGCAGAAGGTTAATGTGCAGCAGCAGGGAGTTGGTGATAGCTTAAAAAACTACTGAGCGGAATTATATTTTCCTGTCAAGTTAAACTTTTTCTTTTTTACCAGACAACCCAGCCATGAGCCAATCAGGCCCCCTGTTGTCTGTCTTTCTCATGTATACTAAACTGTCTGCTTCCACTGCTACACTTAAGAACATTGCTCTTATTCATACTTAATCATAACTTTCTTCTTTCATTCACTCTTCTAAACAAAGACATCAGCTTCTACAGTTCTTGCTCAAATCTGCGTGAAGCGAACAACTAACTCATTTCCCAGGCTCCCTTCACCCTACAACAGACTGCATACCTGCTCCTCTCTCAAAGACCCTTGCACTCACTCCCTCACCATTCCACCCATAAACAAATTCAACAGCCATGATGACCTCAATCCCTGCCACTGACCCACCTTTACCAGGACCACTCACTCTTCCTTCCTGCTCACACACACATTTTACTCTATTGATACAAACTCTTCACTGCTGCCAACAGCTTTACTTCCATCCCATATATCAGCAACAACTTCTACAAAGCATCTCTATTAATTCTCTTACACAACTTCACCAGATTCATCAACACCATATACAAATTCTTCTCCTTCTCTAAGTATTTCATGGGCACATTTTTCAGAGCAAACATCTGATCCACACATTCTCTACCACTCCTTAAGCTACAATGTTCCTCCCCAATCTAAAGCTCTGTGCATGCCACCACCCTCTCAACAACCACTCGCCCATACAACTTACCAGGTGCCTTCAATAAACTTATACCTCTGAGATTTGAACATTCAGTCACCCTTCCCCTTATACAACAGCACTAAACGGACATTCTGCCAATCCTCGGCACTTCACCAAGATCTATGCATACACTGAAAACCCTAATCAACCAACCAATCAACACAGTCACCCCCTCTTAGGACATTCAACTGCAATCCCATCTACTCCCTCTACACTTCATCTTACACAAGTCTTTTGCCATCTCTTTTCTTCACCACACCATGTAAATAAAGATAAATCTATTCAAAAGAAATGCTTATGGTGAAGAAGGTAAATGAGTCTGCATATGTTCAGTATCAAGTGTGTCATAAAAGAACACTCTAGTTCAGTGTTAAAGGTAACCTATTTTGTGTTTGTCCCACCTAACCACACAGATGCACTAAAAGAAAAAACATGAAAATACAAATGACCACAAATACAATGACAAAGAAATGAACATAAACATAAATACATAAAAAAATCCACCTACAAAGGGCCTGTATTTGTACAATTAGTTTGGTGCTGTGGCCTCCAAAATCTTTAATTTCAAACTGGGCTGTAAAGAGTCCACAGTCATCATAAGTTTCATGCATGACTATGAGAACTCAGCCCACTTACAGCCACTGGTAAAAGAAATTGGTCACTAAGCAAAGAGAGGTCAACCAGGCCAGCAAGATACTGCTCATCCTATGCTGATTTACAGGCTGGAAAAGCATTACTGGATTCCATTTGCTTGTGGTAATGCTGCAGGTGAAATTCACCTTTGGTAAGGTTGTATCATCTAACTACGATCCCATTGAAGAAAGTCTCGCTACAAAGGGGTCCATCCTCTACCTGATAGTGATAGCAGCATCACTGTGAAGCTACAGAAGCCCTAGCAGAAGGGATCTTAGCATTATACAATAATAATACAAATGGAAAAAATTATTTTGGATAATTGACAGGCATCATTATTGTTATCAAAGTACTTAACCTTGGGACACCTTCTCCAGGACCTCATATAGCTTCAAGGCTACACTATAATCAATAACAAGGAAAGGATGGACTCCTGCAGTGAAAAGCTTTTCACAAAGACTGTACTTTGAGAGTGAGTTTTCACTTATGATGTAACCACATGCAGGTGAAGTTCATTAATGCCACTGACTGGCAATTAACAATAAAAAGGAGTAATCAACAATATTCCTCATCTTGTGAACATTAAAAAGGATTTTATCAATTTTGAACAAAGAAAAAACTGCTGATGATGGTATATATGGATGCACATTATGTATAACCAAGTAAGATGACACCAGATATCTTTGCATGACATTGTCACTCACTGTCGCATCAAAATTGTACTACTCATTGCACGGGTTTGGTAGATTCTGAAAAACTATTAAGCTAACTAGATAAACTATTACGTTAAGACATTTAACTTCACTATTTTATAAATTTCTCTGCTTTTGAATTATTTCTTTTTACGACCACGTTTCTTCTTTTCCGGAGGTGGACCACGCTGTTTGTGCTGAGACAAGCAACGTGGACAGTACCAGTTCACGTCATCGTTGGGGGGAACTTGAATACCTACACATACCCTGAAAATATAAACATAAGTGTTAACTAAATGAAAACCTATAAATGCACAACTACACAACTTAATTACTATTTAGACTAACTCAACTTCCTCATAATTCATTAAATGTACATGTAAAATAACTTAATACATAAACACTCCTATTTCATAATAAATCATACTTTAATGATTAAATTTTCTAAAACTTTTCCCTACAACAGAGGAAGGTAGGGCAACTCTTGCCCAACTTTTCCTACTATGGAGGAAGGTAGGGTGACTTGCTTTTTTCCTACTATGGGGGAAGGTAGGGTGACTTGTCTTTTTCCTACTGTAGAGAAAGGTAAGTTGAATCTTGCCAAATCTTTCCTAATGCAGAGGAGGGTAAGGTGACTCTTTCCTAACTTTTCCTATTGTAGAGGAAGGTAGGGCAACTCCTGTCCAACTTTTCCTACTATGGAGGAAGGTAAGGTGATTCTTGCCCAACTTTTCCTACTATAGATGAAGGTAGGGCAACTCTTGCCCAACTTTTCCTACTGTTGAGGACGATAGGATGACTCTTGCCCAACTTTTCCCGTTATAGACATAGGTAGGGCAACTATTGCCCAACTTTTCACACTATAGAGGAAGGTAGGCGACTTTTGCTCAAAATTTCCTTCAACAGAGGACAGTAAGGTAACCTTGCCCAACTTTTCGTACTGTTGAGGATGACAGGAAACTCTTGCTCAATATTTCCTTCAATAGAGGATGGTAATCTTTTCTTGCCTAATCTTTTCTGACTTTAAAGGAAGATAGGGTAACTTTTTGCCCAACTTTTCATACTGTGGAGGAAGGCAGGCGACTTTTGCTCAAAATTTCCTTCAACAGAGGACAGTAAGGTAACCTTGCCCAACTTTTCGTACTGTTGAGGATGACAGGAAACTCTTGCTCAATATTTCCTTCAATAGAGGATGGTAGGGTAACTCTTGCCCAATATAGCAATAACTTTCACTTTTGTCACCTCCAATTCACCTCACTCATATATTCATGTTTTTACAACCAATTCAGTTTTGGTGACATCCCTGTCCTAGCTAATTACAGAAGTCATTTTACTAATCACTGTTTATGATGATGAATACCAATCTTACTTACTTATTCATTACTGTCTCAACTCACTAACAAAAAAAACTAAAAGGATCCAAGACTGTATCTCTACAAGTGAAACAATCTCTCCAGCACATCTCCAAGATTGTACATTTATGTGTAGGAAGAAACAATCTCTCTAGCATATCCCCAAGATTGTACCTTTATGTGTATGGTGAAACTATCTCTCCAACATATCCCTAAGATTGTACCTTTATGTGCTGGATGACACAATCTCTCCAGCACATCCCCAAGATTGTACAGTTATGTGTAAAGTGACATAATCTCTACAGCACATTTCTCACCAAACAAATCAACATTTAATTTTATTTATTTCTCTACCTATCTATAATGCTAGCATCTGTTCCCAAGTTGAATCCCCTCAAGGGGTGGCCATGGCAACAGAATCTCCATAACTAGTGAATCCAGTGTTGCTTCTTAGCCTTTAGTGCCTGAACCTTAATAGGCCACTAGCACAAAGCAACTCTGGCACAAAGTATACAGAGGCTTCTATACCTGATGTTCCTACTGACTACTTCTATCTCATGATCCTACTTAGTGTTTCTACCTAATGCTCAAGCCTAAATGTTCCAACTTACTACTTCTATCTACTGCTCCTACCATTTTCCCAAAAGGGAAGGCTAGCACACAGTGCTCACCGCAGGAAAATCTAGTTGTGAAGAATGAGCTGTGTGAGTTACAGTGTTGTCAAGTGTCCTGTATGACAGAGATTGTATGTTTGTGGACAAAATGCCAGTAGTCTATGTGTGGGTGAGGCAGAAAGAAAAGACACCTACCTGGGTTGGAGGAGTGCAAGTTAAGAACCACCGAAGTGCTGTCCCACTACGCACCTGTCACTAACCTTCCTGACACCCAGACATGCAGAACTGGTAAAATACCTCCCAGGTTGTTGGCTACCTACCAACTACTACTTACTCTCTACAAAGCTCCATATTCTTGCTGTTTTCAGTTTCATCACTTCACTTCATTTCTGCATGTTACCACTTCACCATTCACCCCCTTCATTGATGTTCCCATATCTTCTATTTTTCCTCACACTATTAACCTCCTTATAAAATATTTTCTTATTCTTCCAAAAGTTTGCTGATACTTGCTCAACACAACACTCATCTGCTCTCTTTTTTGGCTTAAGCACCTTCCTCTTGACGTCCTGCCACATCCTCTTCTATATCTTATACTTCTTCCCAATAAAAAATGTACTTACACCCCTTTTTTCTCTTTCACTAGCAATTTGTAATTCAACTTCCTCATCCTACCTTTTCTCACCTATCCACCTTCCACTTTCTGCATGCCTTACACTTCTCTCACACAAGTACCCAGTGCTTCCCTAAATACCTTCCTTCCCTCTCCCACTCTTCTAACTTCATTTACTCTCGCTTTTTGCCATTCAAATCTAAATATCAATGAGTTAGTATCTCTTTAAACAAGTCTACTTTCTAAGTTCACACATTCATCACCCTCCACCCATCCATATCATTTCCTATTTTCCTAAAGCCTCTACAAACATTTAACCTCATCTCTTATGAAGTAATGACACGACATCCCACCAGCTACCCCACTAAAAACTTTCAAATCCATGAGTCTCACCTTTGCACATTTATCAATTAGTACATAATTCAATGATGCCCACTTTCCATCACCCCAACTCATCCACATATACCTATGAATATGTCTCTTTTTTAAAATGGGTACTCCCAATAACAAGTCCTTCTCTGGCACATAACTCCACAAGCTATTCACCATTATAATTCACAACACTGGGTGGCCCCATGCTCCCTAACAACTGCCACATTACCTACTCTCACATTTAAACCATCAATTACTAATACCCAATTCCTTGTATCAAAACTGCTCATACTCTCATTCAACTTCCAAAACACTTACTCTTCTTCCTTAATCCTCACATATTCTGATGCTAAAGTTACACTAATGATCACTCACTTCTCATAATCCAATTTCATTTCAACCCACTTTAGTTTGGGTCTTATTTTCTTTCACCTTCGCAAATTCCAAAAATCTATTCCTTCAGCAGCAAAGCATACCTCTTTCCTTAGCTCGTACACTAACTTCCAGACTTTATCCCTATGACATTCCCAAATAATTCTAACCCTTCTTTTGCTTTGTTTCAACCAGAGCCATCTCTCTTCCTCTCACCTTTGTTAAATCCACACACCCCAGCCTGATCCATCAAAGAGAATTGGCACTCCTTGTCTAGATCCCTACTCTGTTCATACTTTTATAAATCAAAATACTAGGAAAGAGAATCCACCCTAAGTTACACCCTCTTTGGTTGCCTTCTAAGTTACAAAGGAATGTGTGGGAATTATTCATTCTTCCCAATACTCAGGTATAATACATGTGTATATTTTTTTCATGCATTTTCACCATTTCCTAGGTTAGCAAGGTGGTGCCAGGATCAGATGAAGAAACAGCCTCATTCATTCACATCCACTCTTTATTTCTCATGTAGTGCACTGAAATCATAACCCTCTGTCCATACAGGCCCCACAGACCCTTCTGTAGTTTCCTCTGACCACTTCATGCCCCAATTCAGACCACTGGACCATTCAAAGGTGACAATTATACAAACGATCCCAAAAGAATGTCAAATGTTAGTTAACAAATATAAGTCAGTGTCTAGAACAAGGATGAAAAAATAGATAATGAAATACTTAACAATTACAATCAGCATGGACTCACAGACATAAACTTATCAGGAAGTACAATAATCATGCACTCATAGATGAATATAAACTTATTAGGAAGTGACATAACAATCAAAGCAAATGGTCAACTTAAAGAAAACAGCCCCAGAGCCATCTGGAATTCCAGCAACTTTCCTAAATATGACAAATGAAACACCAAAACCTCTAATAATGCATTTGAGGCAAATCACAGACCAATTAAGCACAGCAGATATACACTAAATGGCAAACATAGCAGCAATAAACAAAGGAGGATCCAAATTACAGCTGAAACAATATTTGCCTAACTTTAGACATAAAGTATTAAGGGTATTAAAAAACACATATCTACCTCTTTATATACATCTCTGACACCCAATCCCTCCCTTAAGGGGTGACCAGAGCAAAGTATCCATACCTGGTGAAATCCAGTCCCACTTGTTAGCCTTTTGTGAGTCACCCTTAACTGGCTACTGGCAGGGGGGTAAATCTAGCAGTGTTTCTTAAGACCTCTACTTTATGTTCCTACTAACTACTACTTAATGTGCCTATCGAGTGTCCCTGCCTAATGTTCCAACCTGCTTCTTCTACTTAATGCTCCCTACCTAGTGTTCCTATCTATTACTTCTTACTAATGCTCCTATCCTACTATTTTGATTATCATACTCTCTATCCAGTGTTTTGTGGCACTGGCAACTGTTTACCATCTCTTACGTGCTTTCTGACACGGTGTTGTGTGCTGGTCTTGCAAATCTGTGTATCTTATGCACCTTAGATTACCATAGTAGACAATGGCCCCTCTCAAGGGTCATTAGCAACTGCCTGACAGCTCCTCAAACATGTTTGTCTCACAAAAATCATTAGAAGAAAGTTTTAAGCCTTGAAAAGAAGGTGGAGTTGTGCAAGAAGCTGGCTAAAAGGAAGTCCAAGGGGACACTTACAAAGGATTTTTTTCTTTTTTTTTTAGCTGATGTGGCACAGACAATTAAAGCCCTAATCGAAGTCATCTCATTAACCCTACCATAGATACATACCCTAGCCTGAGCCAGGTAGCCATTTTATCAACAAAACCCTAGCGGAGGATGAACAGTTGGGTTAAGTGTGGACAGACTATCACAACCAAGATTCAAATCTATGTGCTCAACCCTTAGCGGCCTATGAATGTGTCATGGTCAAGGACACAAACTGCTACACCAAGATGTATACGAAAATATATCAATATTTCCTCTAAGTAACATATTTACAACTATGTAAAATATTTCAAAATATTACAATTTCTTAATTACTGAATATATATAAAAAAAAAAAACAATTGGAAAAAAATTTCATCCAAAACCGCTGATTCCCCTAAGCATTTTGGATAACAGTAGTTTTACCGTACTGTTTTTCATTCATCCAAGATGGTAAAGTTTTAGTTACATTTGTGTCTATGACACGTCAGTTACGAAAGGAAAAGATGAGTGGTGAAGGTCTCAGCATTTTGTAGAATGGTTAATCAGAATAAAATTTTAGGTTCCACTCTTAAGCAATGGTGCCCAGCACCTCGCTATGGCAAGTCAGGTTTCTTATCTCTATCTCCAATACAGAAAAAAGTGCACAAATTAAATAACAAAAAATATTAGATAACAGAAAATAAAAACAAAATAATTACGACTGACTAACCAATGGTACCAGTCGTCGCAGGTGTCACAGCCAATCATGGGAGAGCCATCATCTTGTTTGCCACATGTGGGGCAAATCCATACCTCATTACCTTGATCATCCTGAAGATAATTCATCTAAATTAACTTCACTGATTTATAATAAAAAAGGTTCTATAAAAAAAACTTGCTGAATCTACCAAAAACTACTGGATACAAGGAGGGCAAGGTGTGTACAAATGCACTCCGAATAATGGAAATAAAGAAATCATGAAAAAATAAACGAGAACCTGAAGATGAGTAATGTGCTCTCCAGGAAGGAGGTAACAACATGAATGACAGGTACTACCCTTCCTTGTTTTATATGAGTTCACTAGAAAAAATCAAAAATAATTTTCTTTAATACCAAAAATTCAGTATGTACAAGGTATGGTTAAGACATAAAGCACAATATGCTTCTCATATTGTGGGTATGACACCAATTCATGATAAGCATTTGCATATCATCTGCCAGTACGCTTATGGTGTACCTTATTGTGTGATGTATTTCTCTATACTAGCACTAATAAAGAGAGAAGCACTGACAGAATTAAGAGTTCAGTGAAATGGTCAAGTTCACTCTCAGCCAAGATTAAATCACAAGTAAGGAATGCATGCACATATGTATAAGTGTATGTGTGTGTGTGTGTGTGTGTGTATGTGTGTGAATACATTTTTTATTTATTTATCATACTTATCCACTATTTCTCAAGTCAGCATGGTTGCACTAGGAAACAGATGAAGGAGGACCCAACCACCTACATACACATATATACATGAACGGCCATATACGCACATATACATGCATGTACATATCGACATATACATGCATACATATATACACACACACACACAGACATACAATGTGTAATGCAAAGAAACAACAGCTCCCTATCCACATCCAGGCCCCACAGACCTATCCTTGGTTTACCCCAAATGCTTCACATGCCCTGGTTCAGTCCACTGACAGCACGTCAACCCTGGTATACCACATCGTTCCAATTCACTCTATTCCTTGCATGCCTTTTGCCCTCTTGTATATTCAGGCTCTGATAGCTCAAAATCTTTCTCAATCCATCCTTCCACCTCCAATTTGGTCTCCCACTTCTTCTTCCCTCCACCTCTGACACATATATCCTCTTTGTCAATCTTTCCTCACTCTTCTCTCCACATCTCCAAACCATTTCAATACATCCCCTTCTGCTCTTTCAAACACACTCTTTCTATTTCCACACATCTCTCTTACCCTTTCATTATTTACTCGATCAAACCACTTCACACCACATATCATCCTCAAACATTTTATTTCCAACACATCCACCACCATACAACCCTATCTATAGCCTATGCCTCGCAATAATATGTCATTGTTGAAACTATCATTCATTCAAACATACCCATTTTTGCTCTGCGAGATAACGCTCTCTCCTTCCACACATTCTTCATTGCTCCCAGAACCTTCATCCCCCTCCCCCACCATGCCTTACTTCTGCTTCCATGGTTCCATCTGCTGCAAAGTCCACTCCTAGATATCTAAAAGATTTCATTTCCTCCAATTTTCCTCCATTCAAACTTACATCCCAATTAACTTGTCCCTCAACCATACCTTGCTCTTATTCACATCTACTCTCAACTTTCTCCTTTCAAACAGTTTTCCAAAGTCAGTCACCAACTTCTGTAGTTTCTCACACAAATCAGCCACTAAAGCTGTATCAATGGTGAACAATAACTGACTCACTTTCCAGGCCCTCTCATCCCCAACAGAGTGCATACTCACCCCTCTCTCCAAAACTCTTGCATTCAACTCCCTAACAACCCCATCCATAAACAAATCAAACAACCATGGGGACATCACACACCCCTGCCGCAAATTGACATTCACAGGGAACCAATTACTCTCCTCTCTTCCCATTTGTACACATGCCATTACATCCTTAATAAAAAAAAAACTTCACTGTTTCTAGCAATTTACCTCCATCACATATACTCTTAAACCTTCCACAAAGCATCTCTATCAACCCTATCATATGCAATATCCAGATCCATATATGCTACATACAAATCCATCTATTTTTCTAAATATTTCTCACATACATTCTGCAAAGCAAACACCTGATCCACACATCCTCTACCACTTCTGAAACCACACTGCTCTTGCCCAATCTGATGCTCTGTACGTGCCTTGACCCTCTCAACCAATACCCTCCCATATAATTTCCCAGGAATACTCAACAAACTTATATCTCTGTAATTTGAACAATCACCTTTGTCCCCTTTGCCTTTGTACAATGACACTATGCATGCATTCCACCAATCCTCAGGCACTTCACCATGGTCCATACATACATTAAATATCTTTACCAACCAATCAACAACACAGTCACCCCATTTTTTTTGATAAGAAATAAATTCCACTGGGGATAGGAGAGAAAGAATACTTCCCACACATTCCTCACGTGTCGTAGGAGGTGACTAAAGGGGACGGGAGCGGGGGGCCAGAAATCCTCCCCTCCTTGTATTTCATCTTTCTAAAATGGGAAACAGAAGGAGGAGTCACGCGGGGAATGCTCATCCTCCTTGTCGGCTCAGATTGGGGTGTCTAAATGTGTGTGGATGTAACCAAGATGTGAAAAAAGGAGAGATAGGTAGTATGTTTGAGGAAAGAAACCTGGATGTTTTGGCTCTGAGTGAAACGAAGCTCAAGTATAAAGGGGAAGAGTGGTTTGGGAATGTCTTGGGAGTAAAGTCAGGGGTTAGTGAGAGGACAAGAGCAAGGGAAGGAGTAGCACTACTCCTGAAACAGGAGTTGTGGGAGTATGTGATAGAATGTAAGAAAGTAAATTCTCGATTAATATGGGTAAAACTGAAAGTTGATGGAGAGAGATGGGTGATTATTGGTGCATATGCACCTGGGCATGAGAAGAAAGATCATAAGAGGCAAGTGTTTTGGGAGCAGCAGAATGAGTGTGTTAGTGGTTTTGATGCACAAGACTGGGTTATAGTGATGGGTGATTTGAATGCAAAGGTGAGTAATGTGGCAGTTGAGGGAATAATTGGTATACATGGGGTGTTCAGTGTTGTAAATGGAAATGGTGAAGAGCTTGTAGATTTATGTGCTGAAAAAGGACTGGTGATTGGGAATACCTGGTTTAAAAAGCGAGATATACATAAGTATACGTATGTAAGTAGGAGAGATGGCCAGAGAGCATTATTGGATTACATGTTAATTGACAGGCGTGCGAAAGAGAGACTTTTGGATGTTAATGTACTGAGAGGTGCAACTGGAGGGATGTCTGATCATCATCTTGTGGAGGCGAAGGTGAAGATTTGTAGGGGTTTTCAGAAAAGAAGAGAGAATGTTGGGGTGAAGAGGGTGGTGAGAGTAAGTGAGCTTGGGAAGGAGACTTGTGTGAGGAAGTACCAGGAGAGACTGAGTACAGAATGGAAAAAGGTGAGAACAAAGGAGGTAAGGGGAGAGGGGGAGGAATGGAATGTATTTAGGGAAGCAGTGATGGCTTGCACAAAAGATGCTTGTGGCATGAGAAGCGTGGGAGGTGGGTTGATTAGAAAGGGTAGTGAGTGGTGCGATGAAGAAGTAAGATTATTAGTGAAAGAGAAAAGAGAGGCATTTGGACGATTTTTGCAGGGAAAAAATGCAAATGAGTGGGAGAGGTATAAAAGAAAGAGACAGGAGGTCAAGAGAAAGGTGCAAGAGGTAAAAAAGAGGGCAAATGAGAGTTTGGGTGAGAGAGTACCATTAAATTTTAGGGAGAATAAAAAGATGTTCTGGAAAGAGGTAAATAAAGTGCATAAGACAAGGGAGCAAATGGGAACTTCAGTGAAGGGGGCTAATGGGGAGGTGATAACATGTAGTGGTGATGTGAGAAGGAGATGGAGTGAGTATTTTGAAGGTTTGTTGAATGTGTTTGATGATAGAATGGCAGATATAGGGTGTTTTGGTCGAGGTGGTGTGCAAAGTGAGAGGGTTAGGGAAAATGATTTGGTAAACAGAGAAGAGGTAGTAAAAGCTTTGCGGAAGATGAAAGTCGGCAAGGCAGCAGGTTTGGATGGTATTGCAGTGGAATCTATTAAAAAAGGGAGTAACTGTATCGTTGACTGGTTGGTAAGGTTATTTAATGTATGTATGATTCATGGTGAGGTGCCAGAGGATTGGCGGAATACTTGCATAGTGCCACTGTACAAAGGCAAAGGGGATAAGAGTGAGTGCTCAAATTACAGAGGTATAAGTTTGTTGAGTATTCCTGGTAAATTATATGGGAGGGTATTGATTGAGAGGGTGAAGGCATGCACAGAGCATCAGATTGGGGAAGAGCAGTGTGGTTGCAGAAGTGGTAGAGGATGTGTGGATCAGGTGTTTGCTTTGAGGAATGTATGTGAGAAATACTTAGAAAAGCAAATGGATTTGTATGTAGCATTTATGGATCTGGAGAAGGCATATGATAGAGTTGATAGATATGCTCTGTGGAAGGTATTAAGAATATATGGTGTGGGAGGCAAGTTTTTAGGTGCAGTGAAAAGTTTTTATAGAGGATGTAAGGCATGTGTACGTGTAGGAAGAGAGGAAAGTGATTGGTTCTCAGTGAATGTAGGTTTGCGGCAGGGGTGTGTGATGTCTCCATAGTTGTTTAATTTGTTTATGGATGGGGTTGTTAGGGAGGTGAATGCAAGAGTTTTGGAAAGAGGGGCAAGTATGCAGTCTATTGTGGATGAGAGAGCTTGGGAAGTGAGTCAGTTGTTGTTCGCTGATGATACAGCGCTGGTGGCTGATTCATCTGAGAAACTGCAGAAGCTGGTGACTGAGTTTGGTAAAGTGTGTGGAAGAAGAAAGTTAAGAGTAAATGTGAATACGAGCAAGGTTATTAGGTACAGTAGGGTGGAGGGTCAAGTCAACTGGGAGGTAAGTTTGAATGGAGAAAAACTGGAGGAATTGAAGAGTTTTAGATATCAGGGAGTGGATCTGGCAGCGGATGGAACCATGGAAGCGGAAGTGAATCATAGGGTAGGGGAGGGGGCGAAAACATTATCTCGGAAAGCAAAAATGGGTATGTTTGAAGGAATAGTAGTTCCAACAATGTTGTATGGTTGCGAGGCGTGGGCTATGGACAGAGTTGTGCGTAGGAGGGTGGATGTGCTGGAAATGAGATGTCTGAGGACAATATGTGGTGTGAGGTGGTTTAATCGAGTAAGTAATGTAAGGGTAAGAGAGATGTGTGGAAATAAAAAGTGTGGTTGAGAGAGCAGAAGAGGGTGTTTTGAAGTGGTTTGGTCACATGGAGAGAATGAGGGAGGAAAGATTGACAAAGGATATATATGTCAGAGGTGGAGGGAACAAGGAGAAGTGGGAGACCAAACTGGAGGTGGAAAGATGGAGTGAAAAAAAATTTTGAGTGATCGGGGTATGAACATGCAGGAGGGTGAAAGGTGTGCAAGAATAGAGTGAATTGGAACGATGTGGTATACTGGGGTCGACATGCTGTCAATGGATTGAACCAGGGCATGTGAAGCATCTGGGGTAAACCATGGAAAGTTGTGTGGGGCCTGGATGTGGAAAGGGAACTGTGGTTTCGGTGCATTATTACATGACAGCTAGAGACTGAGTGTAAACGAATGTGGCCTTTGTTGTCTTTCCCTAGCGCTACCTCGCACACATGAGGGGGTAGGGGGTTGTTATTCCATGTGTGGCGAGGTGGCGATGGGAATGAATAAAGGCAGACAGTATGAATTATGTACATGTGTATATATGTATATGTCTGTGTGTGTATATATATGTATACGTTGAGATGTATAGGTATGTATATTTGTGTGTGTGGACATTTATGTATATACATGTGTATGTGGGTGGGTTGGGCTATTCTTTCATCTGTTTCCTTGCGCTGCCTCACTAACGCGGGAGACAGCAACAAAGCAAATAAATATATATATATATATATATATATATATATATATATATATATATATATATATATATATATATATTTTTTTTATTCATTTTTTTATTATACTTTGTCGCTGTCTCCCGCATTTGCGAGGTAGCGCAAGGAAACAGACGAAAGAAATGGCCCAACCCCCCCCCATACACATGTATGTACATACGTCCACACACGCAAATATACATACCTACACAGCTTTCCATGGTTTACCCCAGAGGCTTCACATGCCCCGATTCAATCCACTGACAGCACGTCAACCCCGGTATACCACATCGCTCCAATTCACTCTATTCCTTGCCCTCCTTTCACCCTCCTGCATGTTCAGGCCCCGATCACACAAAATCCTTTTCACTCCATCCTTCCACCTCCAATTTGGTCTCCCTCTTCTCCTTGTTCCCTCCACCTCCGACACATATATCTTCTTGGTCAATCTTTCCTCACTCATTCTCTCCATGTGCCCAAACCATTTCAAAACACCCTCTTCTGCTCTCTCAACCACGCTCTTTTTATTTCCACACATCTCTCTTACCCTTACATTACTTACTCGATCAAACCACCTCACACCACACATTGTCCTCAAACATCTCATTTCCAGCACATCCACCCTCCTGCGCACAACTCTATCCATAGCCCACGCCTCGCAACCATACAACATTGTTGGAACCACTATTCCTTCAAACATACCCATTTTTGCTTTCCGAGATAATGTTCTCGACTTCCACACATTCTTCAAGGCTCCCAGGATTTTCGCCCCCTCCCCCACCCTATGATTCACTTCCGCTTCCATGGTTCCATCCGCTGCCAGATCCACTCCCAGATATCTAAAACACTTTACTTCCTCCAGTTTTTCTCCATTCAAACTTATCTCCCAATTGACTTGACCCTCAACCCTACTGTACCTAATAACCTTGCTCTTATTCACATTTACTCCTAACTTTCTTCTTTCAAACACTTTACCAAACTCAGTCACCAGCTTCTGCAGTTTCTCACATGAATCAGCCACCAGCGCTGTATCATCAGCGAACAACAACTGACTCACTTCCCAAGCTCTCTCTCATCCACAACAGACTTCATACTTGCCCCTCTTTCCAAAACTCTTGCATTCACCTCCCTAACAACCCCATCCATAAACAAATTAAACAACCATGAAGACATCACACACCCCTGCCGCAAACCTACATTCACTGAGAACCAATCACTTTCCTCTCTTCCTACACGTACACATGCCTTACATCCTCGATAAAAACTTTTCACTGCTTCTAACAACATGCCTCCCACACCACATATTCTTAATACCTTCCACAGAGCATCTCTATCAACTCTATCATATGCCTTCTCCAGATCCATAAATGCTACATACAAATCCATTTGCTTTTCTAAGTATTTCTCACATACATTCTTCAAAGCAAACACCTGATCCACACATCCTCTACCACTTCTGAAACCACACTGCTCTTCCCCAATCCGATGCTCTGTACATGCCTTCACCCTCTCAATCAATACCCTCCCATATAATTTACCAGGAATACTCAACAAACTTATACCTCTGTAATTTGAGCACTCACTCTTATCCCCTTTGCCTTTGTACAATGGCACTATGCACGCATTCCGCCAATCCTCAGGCACCTCACCATGAGTCATACATACATTAAATAACCTTACCAACCAGTCAACAATACAGTCACCCCCTTTTTTAATAGATTCCACTGCAATACCATCCAAACCTTCTGCCTTGCCGGCTTTCATCTTCCGCAAAGCTTTTACTACCTCTTCTCTGTTTACCAAATCATTTTCCCTAACCCTCTCACTTTGCACACCACCTCAACCAAAACACCCTATATTTGCCACTCTATCATCAAACACATTCAACAAACCTTCAAAATACTCACTCCATCTCCTTCTCACATCACCACTACTTGTTATCACCTCCCATTAGCGCCCTTCACTGAAGTTCCCATTTGCTCCCTTGTCTTACGCACTTTATTTACCTCCTTCCAGAACATCTTTTTATTCTCCCTCCTAAAATTTAATGATACTCTTTCACCTCAACTCTCATTTGCCCTCTTTTTCACCTCTTGCACCTTTCTCTTGACCTCCTGTCTCTTTCTTTTATACAACTCCCACTCAATTGCATTTTTTCCCTGCAAAAATCGTCCAAATGCCTCTCTCTTCTCTTTCACTAATAATCTTACTTCTTCATCCCACCACTCACTACCCTTTCTAATCAACCCACCTCCCACGCTTCTCATGCCACAAGCATCTTTTGCGCAATACATCACTGATTCCCTAAATACATCCCATTCCTCCCCCACTCCCCTTACTTCCATTGTTCTCACCTTTTTCCATTCTGTACTCAGTCTCTCATGGTACTTCCTCACACAAGTGGAAATAAAAAGAGCGTGGTTGAGAGAACAGAAGAGGGTGTTTTGAAATGGTTTGGGCACATGGAGAGAATGAGTGAGGAAAGATTGACCAAGAAGGTATATGTGTCGGTGGTGGAGGGAACGAGAAGTGGGAGACCAAATTGGAGGTGGAAAGATGGAGTGAAAAAGATTTTGAGTGATCGAGGCCTGAACATGCAGGAGGGTGAAAGGCAGGCAAGGAATAGAGTGAATTGGATCGATGTGGTATACCGGGGTTGACGTGCTGTCAGTGGATTGAATCAGGGCATGTGAAGCACCTGATCCACACATCCTCTACCACTTCTGAAACCACACTGCTCTTCCCCAATCTGATTTGGTAAAGTGTGTGAAAGAAGAAAGTTAAGAGTAAATGTGAATAAGAGCAAGGTTATTAGGTACAGTAGGGTTGAAGGTCAAGTCAATTGGGAGGTAAGTTTGAATGGAGAAAAACTGGAGGAAGTAAAGTGTTTTAGATATCTGGGAGTGGATCTGGCAGCGGATGGAACCATGGAAGCGGAAGTGGATCATAGGGTGGGGGAGGGGGCAAAAATTCTGGGAGCCTTGAAGAATGTGTGGAAGTCGAGAGAACATTATCTCGGAAAGCAAAAATGGGTATGTTTGAAGGAATAGTGGTTCCAACAATGTTGTATGGTTGCGAGGCGTGGGCTATGGATAGAGTTGTGCGCAGGAGGATGGATGTGCTGGAAATGAGATGTTTGAGGACAATGTGTGGTGTGAGGTGGTTTGATCGAGTAAGTAACGTAAGGGTAAGAGAGATGTGTGGAAATAAAAAGAGCGTGGTTGAGAGAGCAGAAGAGGGTGTTTTGAAATGGTTTGGGCACATGGAGAGAATGAGTGAGGAAAGATTGACCAAGAGGATATATGTGTCGGAGGTGGAGGGAACGAGGAGAAGTGGGAGACCAAATTGGAGGTGGAAGATGGAGTGAAAAAGATTTTGTGTGATCGGGGCCTGAACATGCAGGAGGGTGAAAGGAGGGCAAGGAATAGAGTGAATTGGAACGATGTGGTATACCGGGGTTGACGTGCTGTCAGTGGATTGAATCAGGGCATGTGAAGCATCTGAGGTAAACCATGGAAAGCTGTGTAGGTATGTATATATGCATGTGTGGACGTATGTATATACATGTGTATGGGGGTGGGTTGGGCCATTTCTTTCGTCTGTTTCCTTGCGCTACCTCGCAAACGCGGGAGACAGCGGCAAAAAAAAAAAAAAAAAAAAAAAAAAAAAAAAAAAAAAAAAATTCATCCATACATCCACTACCACTCCTGAAGCCACACTGCTCTCCTGTCTGATGCTCTATGCATACCACTACCCTCTCTGTTACCACTCTTCCATATAACTTATCTGGTGACTCAATACACTTACATCTCTGACATTCATGTATCCACTTTTATTGTCCTTGCTTTTGCATAATGGCACTGTAGAGGCATTCTGTCACCTCACCTCACCTTTGGTCATAAATACATTGAAAATAAAGTTACCCCAATTATTGAAAAACCAAATGCAATCCCATCCATTTCAGCCCCTTTTTCATACTTCACCTTACATAAGGCTTTGCCACCTCTTTTCACCAAACCATTTGTCATGTCTCTCTAACTCCCTATACTTCCTCATCCCAAACATCCACTTCAACCTCCCTATCATCTTACACAATCAACATTCCTTCAAAATACTCACTCCAACTCTTCAGTACCTCTTCTCTGTCTAGTACCAACTCCCTGTTTGCTATCCTCAAAGATCCTCTCCTTTGTTATATTCTCACGCTATTCACCTGCTTCTAAAACATTTTCTTGATCTCGAAGTCTACCAACATTCCCTTACATCATTCCTCATTTGCCCTCTTTTTCAGTCATTGCATCTTCCTTTTGACCTCCTGCCACATTCTCAGATACATCTCCAAACATATTGATACCTTACCTAGACTTGCCTTCCCCCAACAGAGGTCCTTTCTATGGGGCTACCAAAGCCAGCCATATCCAGTGGGTGGGACCAAAAGTCATATGTGTGGTAATGTTGTTTGTGCTTATGAGTCAACTCAGGAGAGGGTATAGTGTGTGATGTTGCTTATGTTCATGAGGGGAAAGCACTGAGCAAATGAGGAGTGTGTTTATTGTGTAATTTTGTTTGTGTTTATGAGGGTAAAGCACTGGGCAATCGAAGAGCATGTTTAATGTGTAATTTTGTTTGTGTGTAAGAAGGAAAAGCACTGAGTAATACAGGGGTGTGTTTATTCTGTGGTTTTGTATGTGTTTATGATGGTAAAGCACTGGGTAATTGAGAAGCATGTTTATTGTGTGGTTTTGTGTGTGTTTATGAGGGAAAAGCAATGGGCAATTGAAGTGTGTGTTTATTGTGTGGTTTTATTTGTATTTATGAGGGAAAAGCATTGGGCAATTGAAGAGTGAGTTTATTGTGTGGTTTTATTTGTATTTATGAGGGAAAAGCACTGGGCAATTGAAGAGTGAGTTTATTGTGTGGTTTTATTTGTATTTATGAGGGAAAAGCAGTGGGCAATTGAGGAGCATGTTTATTGTGTGGCTTTATTTGCGTTTATGAAGGAAAAGCATTGGGCAATTGAGGAGCGTGTTTATTGTATGGTTTTGTTTGTGTTTATGAGGAAAGCACTGGATAATTGAGGAGCGTGTTCAGTGTTTTCATTGTGTCAGCTGAATCCTGGGCATAAGGGGTAAAACAATGTTTGTAATGATGGAGTGATGGATGATGTACTCAGCCTTAAAGTACTGCCTCCAAGCTGCAGGAGCCCCATGAGAGGGGTCCTCAGGTTGTTGCAGCTTGGGCATGAGGGGTAAAACAATGTTTGTAACTATGGAGAAATGGGTCTTGTCCTCTTACATGGAGTACAGCCTCAAAGCTGCAGGAGCCTCAAGAGAGGGATCCTGGGGTTGTATAATAATAAAAATATACACTGTACAATATCCACTGCAGTAATATACATCACTTTATAGCAAACACCAGATACACTAACATAAAACACAATAAAACATAATAAAACATAACATGAAATAAAAAGAAAAATAAAAGTAGTTACATAAAACATAGCTAAACATTTTTTTTTTTTTTTTTTTTTTTTTTTTGCTTTGTCGGTCTCCCGGGTTTGCGAGGTAGCGCAAGGAAACAGACGAAAGAAATGGCTCAACCCATCCCAATACACATGTATATACATACACGTCCACACACGCAAATATACATACCTACACAGCTTTCCATGGTTTACCCCAGACGCTTCACATGCCCTGATTCAATCCACTGACAGCACGTCAACCCTGGTATACCACATCGATCCAATTCACTCTATTCCTTGCCCTCCTTTCGCCCTCCTGCATGTTCAGGCCCCGGTCACACAAAATCTTTTTCACTCCATCTTTCCACCTCCAATTTGGTCTCCCACTTCTCTTCGTTCCCTCTACCTCCGACACATATATCCTCTTGGTCAATCTTTCCTCACTCATTCTCTCCATGTGCCTAAACCATTTCAAAACACCCTCTTCTGCTCTCTCAACCACGCACTTTTTATTTCCACACATCTCTCTTACCCTTACGTTACTTACTCGATCAAACCACCTCACACCACACATTGTCCTCAAACATCTCATTTCCAGCACATCCACCCTCCTGCGCACAACTCTATCCATAGCCCACGCCTTGCAACCATACAACATTGTTGGAACCACTATTCCTTCAAACATACCCATTTTTGCTTTCTGAGATAATGTTCTCGACTTCCACACATTCTTCAAGGCTCCCAGGATTTTCGCCCCCTCCCCCACTCTATGATCCACTTCCACTTCCATGGTTCCATCTGCTGCCAGATCCACTCCCAGATATCTAAAACACTTTACTTCCTCCAGTTTTTCTCCATTCAAACTTACCTCCCAATTGCCTTGACCCTCAACCCTACTGCACCTAATAACCTTGCTCTTATTCACATTTACTCTTAACTTTCTTCTTTCACACACTTTACCAAACTCCACCAGCTTCTGCAGTTTCTCACATGAATCAGCCACCAGCGCTGTATCATCAGCGAACAACAACTGACTCACTTCCCAAATTGGAGGTGGAAAAATGGAGTGAAAAAGATTTTGTGTGATCGGGGCCTGAACATGCAGGAGGGTGAAAGGAGGGCAAGGAATAGAGTGAATTGGAGCGATGTGGTATACCGGGGTTGACGTGCTGTCAGTGGATTGAATCAAGGCATGTGAAGCGTCTGGGGTAAACCATGGAAAGCTGTGTAGGTATGTATATTTTGCGTGTGTGGACGTATGTATATACATGTGTATGGGGGTGGGTTGGGCCATTTCTTTCGTCTGTTTCCTTGGGCTACCTCGCAAACGCGGGAGACAGCAAAAAAAAAAAAAATAGCTAAACATATATGCTTTTAAACCTGTACAACAGAAGAACATATGCTGTATTATCTATTTCCTAGTAAAAGGCATTATGCATTACAAAATAAACAGTTAAAAGTCACATGTCATGTTATTCAATATAAGCAAAATAACACATGCAATGAATATCCAAGAGTACTACATTACTGTGCCAGATAAGACTCAGGTATGTACTGACCACAAAGTGGCCAATAGGCCCAACTGTCTCTGTGAGCAGGCCAGTGCTCTTGATTTCTTGCTTTTTGCTGGACTTTGGTGTGTCTGGTGGTGGAGATATTATGGGTACAGATGCAGGGACCATCTGGCCTGGGAAGGATAAGTCTGCACCACCTCCACTTGTTCCACTTACTGCAGTACTGTTTGGACCAACAGTTGGAGGTACAGATGTTGCCAGAGCTTGCGGTACATCTTTAGATTTTTTCTCTTTTTTCTCCTTCTTTTCACGTACTTTTTTATTTCCTGGGAAAGCAGACCATTTTAAGGGTTAAAATAGCATCACTCCTTTACAATAAAGGTTGATCATCCCTAATCCAAAATGCTCCAAAATCCAAAACTTTTTGAGTGGCGACATGATGTTAGAAGTGAAAAATTCCACACCCGGCCTCACTTGCCCATGCTGGGCTCTGACACTGTTGACACCAGTTTGCCACAAGCTATTACCACCACCAGACCTACTTTCATTACTCACTGTTTTTATGCTTATTCTCTGTGCTGTGGTACAAAGATATTGTTAAAAATGTCAAAAAAGCCTGCAGATACCCTATGGGTAACAGTGAAATAGATGGAATGGTTCTGAATCAAGGTGAACGTGATAATAGAGACCATGAAGATGACTTTGTTAATGATGTAGAAAAAGTGCCTATAGACAACATGGTGAAAATGTGTGACAGACTTACTGAAGCAGCATGCATTCATAACAGAACAAGAAATCATGTCAGTTTATAGTCAGAGAGACAAAAATCATTGTTAATGAGGCAGATGACTTTGAAGGAAACTTTTAAAAAGCCATCCAGCAGAATGCCTCCTTATCCAGAGAAGACTCACTTTGTGATTCCTCAACTTCTAACTTTCCTTCTCAGATGATGTCAACAGTGATGTACCCTCCCCCTCAAGTTTCTCAGGCCATATGTAGTTCTAGTATTTGTTGCTGCATTTATCTTCTATTGTAATATGAGATCAAATTTTTTTTTGCTAAGTGCAAAACATTATTTTCATGAGAAATCTGAATTTCATCTCAACCTAAAATGCCATGTTTGAGTGTAACATGACCAGCAACATTATTGCATTACTGAAATTTTTCTCAGTCTTCATTACATTTACAGCTACCTGTAATTATCATAAATGAAATGCTTATTTGTTTTTAAATCTCAAATAATACCAAAAATATAAAATACAGTGTACTACAGCCTTCAAATCAAAACACAGCATCGATGGTGGAAACTGAAAACCTGCAGTTGTCTGTTGCTGTTATTGTTCAACAGCTGATACAGGTATTCTGTTGATGCTACTCTGCTGCTTAGTTACCCTAAACAAATTATTTTTTCATTGTATTATATCAACGTTTCACATTTTTTACTGCTAAGTACTTATGTGTAAATAAGTGTAAGAAAATGACTGCTTATCAGTAGCATACAAATTCAGAATCAGGAATGAAGGTGATACCAAACAACCACAGACTGTCTACATGGACAGCTGAGGTTGTGACACCTTAGCTTTCTGATGGTTCACTGTTACACAAACTTTGTTTCATGAACAAAACAATTGAAAATATTGTATAAACTACCATCAGGCTACGTGTATAATACAGGTGCCCAATGAGCCCAAACCATTTCAAAACACCCTCTTCTGCTCTCTCAACCACGCTCTTTTTATTTCCACACATCTCTCTTACCCTTACATTACTCACTCGATCAAACCACCTAACACCACACATTGTCCTCAAACATCACATTTCCAGCACATCCATCCTCCTGCGCACAACTCTATCCATAGCCCACGCCTCGCAACCATACAACATTGTTGGAACCACTATTCCTTCAAACATACCCATTTTTGCTTTCCGAGATAATGTTCTCGACTTCCACACATTCTTCAAGGCTCCCAGGATTTTTGCCCCCTCCCCCACCCTATGATCCACTTCCGCTTCCATGGTTCCATCCGCTGCCAGATCCACTCCCAGATATCTAAAACACTTTACTTCCTCCAGTTTTTCTCCATTCAAACTTACCTCCCAATTGACTTGATCCTCAACCCTACTGTACCTAATTACCTTGCTCTTATTCACATTTACTCTTAACTTTCTTCTTTCACACACTTTACCAAACTCAGTCACCACATACATACTTTTTTTTTTTTTTTTTTTTTTTGCTTTGTCGCTGTCTCCCGCATTTGCGAGGTAGTGCAAGGAAACAGACGAAAGAAATGGCCCAACCCACCCCCATACACATGCATATACACACGTCCACACACGCAAATATACATACCTACACAGCTTTCCATGGTTTACCCCAGACGCTTCACATGCCCCGATTCAATCCACTGACAGCACGTCAACCCCGGTATACCACATCGCTCCAATTCACTCTATTCCTTGCCCTCCTTTCACCCTCCTGCATGTTCAGGCCCCGATCACACAAAATCTTTTTCACTCCATCTTTCCACCTCCAATTTGGTCTCCCTCTTCTCCTCATTCCCTCCACCTCCGACACATATATCCTCTTGGTCAATCTTTCCTCACTCATTCTCTCCATGTGCCCAAACCATTTCAAAACACCCTCTTCTGCTCTCTCAACCACGCTCTTTTTATTTCCACATATCTCTCTTACCCTTACGTTACTTACTCGATCAAACCACCTCACACCACACATTGTCCTCAAACATCTCATTTCCAGCACATCCATCCTCCTGCGCACAACTCTATCCATAGCCCACGCCTCGCAACCATACAACATTGTTGGAACCACTATTCCTTCAAACATACCCATTTTTGCTTTCCGAGATAATGTTCTCGACTTCCACACATTCTTCAAGGCTCCCAGAATTTTCGCCCCCTCTCCCACCCTATGATCCACTTCCGCTTCCATGGTTCCATCCGCTGCCAGATCCACTCCCAGATATCTAAAACACTTCACTTCCTCCAGTTTTTCTCCATTCAAACTCACCTCCCAATTGACTTGACCCTCAACCCTACTGTACCTAATAACCTTGCTCTTATTCACATTTACTCTTAACTTTCTTCTTTCACACACTTTACCAAACTCAGTCACCAGCTTCTGCAGTTACTCACATGAATCAGCCACCAGCGCTGTATCATCAGCAAAGGTGAGTAATGTGGCAGTTGAGGGAAAAATTGGTATACATGGGGTGTTCAGTGTTGTAAATGGAAATGGTGAAGAGCTTGTAGATTTGTGTGCTGAAAAAGGACTGATGATTGGGAATACCTGGTTTAAAAAGCGAGATATACATAAGTATACTTATGTAAGTAGGAGAGATGGCCAGAGAGCGTTATTGGATTACGTGTTAATTGACAGGCGCGCGAAAGAGAGACTTTTGGATGTTAATGTGCTGAGAGGTGCAACTGGAGGGATGTCTGATCATTATCTTGTGGAGGCTAAGGTGAAGATTTGTATGGGTTTTCAGAAAAAAAGAGTGAATGTTGGGGTGAAGAGGGTGGTGAGAGTAAGTGAGCTTGGGAAGGAGACTTGTGTGAGGAAGTACCAGGAGAGACTGAGTACATACATACATATATATATATATTTCTTTCTTTCTTTCATACTATTCACCATTTCCCACATTAGCAAGGTAGCGTTGAGAACAGAGGACTGGGCCTTTGAGGGAAAATCCTCACCTGGCCCCCTTCTCTATTCCCTCTTTTGGAAAATTAAAAAAAAAAGCGAGAGGGGTGGTGAGAGTAAGTGAGCTTGGGAAGGAGACCTGTGTGAGGAAGTACCAGGAGAGACTGAGTACAGAATGGAAAAAGGTGAGAACAATGGAAGTAAGGGGAGTGGGGGAGGAATGGGATGTATTTAGGGAATCAGTGATGGATTGCGCAAAAGATGCTTGTGGCATGAGAAGAGTGGGAGGTGGGTTGATTAGAAAGGGTAGTGAGTGGTGGGATGAAGAAGTAAGAGTATTAGTGAAAGAGAAGAGAGAGGCATTTGGACGATTTTTGCAGGGAAAAAATGCAATTGAGTGGGAGATGTATAAAAGAAAGAGACAGGAGGTCAAGAGAAAGGTGCAAGAGGTGAAAAAAAGGGCAAATGAGAGTTGGGGTGAGAGAGTATCATTAAATTTTAGGGAGAATAAAAAGATGTTCTGGAAGGAGGTAAATAAAGTGCGTAAGACAAGGGAGCAAATGGGAACTTCAGTGAAGGGCGCAAATGGGGAGGTGATAACAAGTAGTGGTGATGTGAGAAGGAGATGGAGTGAGTATTTTGAAGGTTTGTTGAATGTGTTTGATGATAGAGTGGCAGATATAGGGTGTTTTGGTCGAGGCGGTGTGCAAAGTGAGAGGGTTAGGGAAAATGATTTGGTAAACAGAGAAGAGGTAGTGAAAGTTTTGCTGAAGATGAAAGCCGGCAAGGCAGCAGGTTTGGATGGTATTGCAGTGGAATTTATTAAAAAAGGGGGTGACTGTATTGTTGACTGGTTGGTAAGGTTATTTAATGTATGTATGACTCATGGTGAGGTGCCTGAGGATTGGCGGAATGCGTGCATAGTGCCATTGTACAAAGGCAAAGGGGATAAGAGTGAGTGCTCAAATTACAGAGGTATAAGTTTGTTGAGTATTCCTGGTAAATTATATGGGAGGGTATTGATTGAGAGGGTGAAGGCATGTACAGAGCATCAGATTGGGGAAGAGCAGTGTGGTTTCAGAAGTGGTAGAGGATGTGTGGATCAGGTGTTTGCTTTGAAGAATGTATGTGAGAAATACTTAGAAAAGCAAATGGATTTGTATGTAGCATTTATGGATCTGGAGAAGGCATATGATAGAGTTGATAGAGATGCTCTGTGGAAGGTATTAAGAATATATGGTGTGGGAGGAAAGTTGTTAGAAGCAGTGAAAAGTTTTTATCGAGGATGTAAGGCATGTGTACATGTAGGAAGAGAGGAAAGTGATTGGTTCTCAGTGAATGTAGGTCTGCGGCAGGGGTGTGTGATGTCTCCATGGTTGTTTAATTTGTTTATGGATGGGGTTGTTAGGGAGGTAAATGCAAGAGTTTTGGAAAGAGGGGCAAGTATGAAGTCTGTTGGGGATGAGAGAGCTTGGGAAGTGAGTCAGTTGTTGTTCGCTGATGATACAGCGCTGGTGGCTGATTCATGTGAGAAACTGCAGAAGCTGGTGACTGAGTTTGGTAAAGTGTGTGGAAGAAGAAAGTTAAGAGTAAATGTGAATAAGAGCAAGGTTATTAGGTACAGTAGGGTTGAGGGTCAAGTCAATTGGGAGGTGAGTTTGAATGGAGAAAAACTGGAGGAAGTGAAGTGTTTTAGATATCTGGGAGTGGATCTGGCAGCGGATGGAACCATGGAAGCGGAAGTGGATCATAGGGTGGGGGAGGGGGCGAAAATTCCGGGGGCCTTGAAGAATGTGTGGAAGTCGAGAACATTATCTAGGAAAGCAAAAATGGGTATGTTTGAAGGAATAGTGGTTCCAACAATGTTGTATGGTTGCGAGGCGTGGGCTATGGATAGAGTTGTGCGCAGGAGGATGGATGTGCTGGAAATGAGATGTTTGAGGACAATGTGTGGTGTGAGGTGGTTTGATCGAGTGAGTAACGTAAGGGTAAGAGAGATGTGTGGAAATAGAAAGAGCGTGGTTGAGAGAGCAGAAGAGGGTGTTTTGAAGTGGTCTGGGCACATGGAGAGAATGAGTGAGGAAAGATTGACCAAGAGGATATATGTGGCGGAGGTAGAGGGAACGAGGAGAAGAGGGAGACCAAATTGGAGGTGGAAAGATGGAGTGAAAAAGATTTTGTGTGATTGGGGCCTGAACATGCAGGAGGGTGAAAGGAGGGCAAGGAATAGAGTGAATTGGAGCGATGTGGTATACCGGGGTTGACGTGCTGTCAGTGGATTGAATCAAGGCATGTGAAGCGTCTGGGGTAAACCATGGAAAGTTGTGTAGGTATGTATATTTGCGTGTGTGGATGTATGTATATACATGTGTATGGGGGGGGGGGGGGTTGGGCCATTTCTTTCGTCTGTTTCCTTGCGCTACCTCGCAAACGCGGGAGACAGCGACAAATTATTAAAAAAAAAAAAAAATATATATATATATATATATATATATATATATATACATATATATATATATATATATATATATTTTTTTTTTTTTTTTTTTTTTTCATACTATTCGCCATTTCCCGCGATAGCGAGGTAGCGTTAAGAACAGAGGACTGGGCCTTTGAGGGAATATCCTCACCTGGCCCTCTTCCCTGTTCCTTCTTTTGGAAAATTAAAAAAAAAAAAACGAGAGGGGAGGATTTCCAGCCCCCCGCTCCCTTCCCTTTTAGTCGCCTTCTACGACACGCAGGGAATACGTGGGAAGTATTCTTTCTCCCCTATCTCTCTCAACTACGCTCTTTTTATTTCCACACATCTCTCTTACCCTTACGTTACTCACTCGATCAAACTACAGAAGCTGGTGACTGAGTTTGGTAAAGTGTGTGGAAGAAGAAAGTTAAGAGTAAATGTGAATAAGAGCAAGGTTACTAGGTACAGTAGGGTTGAGGGTCAAGTCAATTGGGAGGTGAGTTTGAATGGAGAAAAACTGGAGGAAGTGAAGTGTTTTAGATATCTGGGAGTGGATCTGGCAGCAGATGGAACCATGGAAGCGGAAGTGGATCATAGGGTGGGGGAGGGGCGAAAATTCTGGGGGCCTTGAAGAATGTGTGGAAGTCGAGAACATTATCTCGGAAAGCAAAAATGGGTATGTTTGAAGGAATAGTGGTTCCAACAATGTTGTATGGTTGCGAGGCGTGGGCTATGGATAGAGTTGTGCGCAGGAGGATGGATGTGCTGGAAATGAGATGTTTGAGGACAATGTGTGGTGTGAGGTGGTTTGATCGAGTGAGTAACGTAAGGGTAAGAGAGATGTGTGGAAATAAAAAGAGCGTAGTTGAGAGAGCAGAAGAGGGTGTTTTGAAGTGGTCTGGGCACATGGAGAGAATGAGTGAGGAAAGATTGACCAAGAGGATATATGTGTCGGAGGTGGAGGGAACAAGGAGAAGAGGGAGACCAAATTGGAGGTGGAAAGATGGAGTGAAAAAGATTTTGTGTGATCGGGGCCTGAACATGCAGGAGGGTGAAAGGAGGGCAAGGAATAGAGTGAATTGGAGCGATGTGGTATACCGGGGTTGACGTGCTGTCAGTGGATTGAATCAAGGCATGTGAAGCGTCTGGGGTAAACCATGGAAAGTTGTGTAGGTATGTATATTTGCGTGTGTGGACGTATGTATATACATGTGTATGGGGGGGGGTGTTGGGCCATTTCTTTCGTCTGTTTCCTTGCGCTACCTCGCAAACGCGGGAGAGAGCGACAAAGTATGAAAAAAAAAAAAAAAATGTACATATTCATACTTGCTGCCTTCATCCACTCCGGTCGCCACCCTGCCAAACATGAAATAGCATCCCCCTCTGGGGTAGCGCTAAGAAAAAAGACAAGAAAGGCCACATTCGTTCTCACTCAGTCTCTAGCTGTCATGTGTAATGCACTCAAACCACAGCTTCCTTTCCACATCCAGGTCCCACAAAACTTTCCATGGTTTACACCATAGGCTTCACATACCCTGGTTCAATCCATTGACAGCACGTCGACCCTGGTATACCACATTGTTCCAATTCACTCCATTCCTTGCACGCCTTTCACCCTCCTACATGTTCAGGCCCCCATCACTCAAAATCTTTTTCAATCCATCTTTCCACCTCCAATTTGGTCTCCCACTTCTCCTCATTCCCTCCACCTCTGACACATATATCCTCTTTGTCATTCTTTCCTCACTCATTCTCTCCACGTAACCATACCAAGAGGTGAAAAATAGGGCAAATGAGAGTTGGGGTGAAAGAGTATCATTAAATTTTAGGGAGAATAAAAAGATGTTTTGGAAGGAGGTAAATAAAGTGCACAGGACAAGGGATCAAATGGGAACATCAGTGAAGGGGGCATGTGGGGAGGTGATAACAAGTAGTGGTGATGTGAGGAGATGGGAGTGAGTATTTTGATGGTTTGTTGAATGCGTTTGATGATAGAGTGGCAGATATCGGGTGTTTTGGTCGAGGTGGTGTGCAAAGTGAGAGGGTTAGGGAAAATGATTGGGTAAACAGAGAAGAGGTAGTAAAAGCTTTGCGGAAGATGAAAGTCGGCAAGGCAGCAAGTTTGGATGGTACTGCAGTGGAATTTATTAAAAAAGGGGGTGACTGTGCTGTTGACTGGTTGGTAAGGTTATTTAATGTATGTATGACTCATGGTGAGGTGCCTGAGGATTGGCAGAATGCTTGCATAGTGCCATTGTACAAAGGCAAAGGGGATACAAGTGAGTGCTCAAATTACAGAGGTATAAGTTTGTTGAGTATTCCTGGGAAATTATATGGGAGGGTATTGACTGAGAGGGTAAAGGCATGTACCGAGCATCAGATTGGGGAAGAGCAGTGTGGTTTCAGAAGTGGTAGAGGATGTGTGAATCAGGTGTTTGCTTTGAAGAATGTATGTGAGAAATACTTAGAAAAGCAAATGGATTTGTATGAAGCATTTATGGATCTGGAGAAGGCATATGATAGTGTTGATAGAGATGCTCTGTGGAAGGTATTAAGAATATATGGTGTGGGAGGCAAGTTGTTAGAAGCAGTGAAAAGTTTTTATCAAGGATGTAAGGCATGTGTATGTTAGGAAGAGAGGAAAGTGATTGGTTCTCAGTGAATGTTGGTTTGTGGCAGGGGTGCGTGATGTCTCCATGGTTGTTTAATTTGTTTATGGATGGGGTTGTTAGGGAGGTGAATGCAAGAGTTTTGGAAAGAGGGGCACGTATGCAGTCTGTTGTGGATGATAGAGCTTGGGAAGTGAGTCAGTTGTTGTTCGCTGATGATACAGTGTGATGGTACAGTGTGACCAAACCATTTCAAAACACCCTCTTCTGCTCTCTCAACCACACTCTTTTTATTACCACACATCTCTCTTACCCTTTCATTACTTACTCGATCAAACCACCTCACACCACATATTGTCCTCAAACATCTCATTTCCAGCACATCCACCCTTCTCCACACAACTCTATCTATAGCCCATGCCTCGCAACCATATAACATTGTTGGAACCACTATTCCTTCAAACATACCCATTTTTTCTTTCCAAGATAACATTCTCGACTTCCACACATTCTTCAACACTCCCAGAACTTTCGCACCCTCCCCCACCCTATGCTTCACTTCCGCTTCCATGGTTCCATCTGCTGTCAAATCCACTCCCAGACATCTAAAACACTTAACTTCCTCGAGTTTTTCTCCATTCAAACCTACCTCCCAATTGACTTGTTCCTCAACCCTACTGTACCTAATAACCTTGCTCTTATTCACATTTACTCTCAGTTTTTTCTTTCACACACTTTACCAAACTCAGTCACCAGCCTCAGCAGTTTCTCACCCAAATCAGCCACCAGCACTGTATCATCAGCAAAGAACAACTATCTCACTTCCCAAGCCATCTCATCCACAACAGACTGCATACTTGCCTCACTCTTCAAAACTCTTGCATTCACCTCCCTAACCACCCTATCCATAAACAAATTAAACAACCCTGGAGACATCACGCACCCCTACCACAAACCAACATTCACTGGGAACCAATCACTTTCCTCTCTTCCTACTCGTACACATGCCTTACATCCTTGATAAAAACTTTTCTTCACATCTTCCAGCAACTTACCTCCCACACCATATAATCTTAATACCTTCCACAGAGCATCTCTATCAACTCTTATCAAAAGCCTTCTCCAGATCCATAAATGCTACATACAAATCCATCTGTTTTTCTATGTATTTCTCACATACATTCTTCAAAGCAAACACCTGATCCACACATCCTCTACCACTTCTGAAATCACACTGCTGGTGAGGAACTTGATCAAAAGTCTTTTGGAAATCTAAATATACATCAGACAGTACTTTTTCATCCCAATTCTGATTTAACATAAAAAAATTCCAGCAAATTTGTCAGGAAGGATCTTCTATCGCAGAAAATGTGTTGGTTGTCCGATATGATTTTGTGATCTAGAAAAGTGAGAATTTTATTGTATTATCTTTTCCATCTTTTACCTAACACTGACGTACGGCTAATTGGGTGGTAGTTCATGGTACACTTCTTGTCTCCTTTTTTACGTAAAGGAGTAATATTTGCTAGTTTCCAGTCACTTGGCACCTGATCATCCAACAAAGATTTGTTGAATATTTTTTTTATAAGGGGTATATCAGTTGTCTCCTTACCTCTTTCAAAAATCTTGGAGCTAAGTTATCTGGGCTGTTGATTTGTTAGGACTCAATTGGTCCAGGTATCTAAGTACTTCAGAGCTCTTTATTTCTCTAACCTTCAACTCTTCTTTATCTGATCCTTGAAAAATTTTCATTGGCTGTTGTATCTGAGATGTTTCTTCAATTGTGAATACGGAGTTAAAAGAATAATTTAGTATGGTAGCCATTTCCTTGTTGCCAGACAGTCATGTTCATTTCGTAACGGTCCAATTCCTTCTTTTAGTGTCTTCCTTTGTCTCATATATCTGAAGAATTCTTTAGGATTATTCTTAACTTTCAAGGGAATTATTTTTTTCTTCCTTGCATTTACTGTCTTATGACCTTCTTATGTTCTCAATGAATTTTGATTAATTCCTGGAAATTTTCATCAGTTTCCATTGATTTGAATTTCTTATACATTTTCTCATTCTGGCAAATTAGTCCTTCTGTTTTCCTATTCATCCATGATGGTTTTGAAATATTGCAAGTTCTTTTCATAATTTGTGGAATATTTGTTTTTTCAATCTTGAGTAGTGTGTTTTTAGAATTATACTACATTTCCTGTGTCAAGAAGTTTTGTCCATTTGGTACTGCAAACTTCGTGTCTAATGTTTGCAAAATTCGTTGTCATTTATTTCATAATCTGAATTCATCTCTAATCTAATCAAACTGTGGTTGCTATCTAACAAACTCTCACCTACTTCACAAGAGTTTATTAAATTTCTGCCATTGAAGAGGACAAGATCAAGAACATTTTTACCTCTAGTTGTTTTTTAATAAACTGTTCTGGATAAGAATCTTCAATCAGTTCCGTTAGTCTCGTTCTCTTTCAGTCACTTGTTAATATGTTCCAGTTTATGTTTGGACTGTTGAAGTCTCCTACTATTATAACCTCTTTATCATTTACTACAGTTTTGATTTCATTGAATAGCATCCTATCATTTTCTCCTTTTTGCTTAAGAGGCCTGTGAATAATGCCGAGATGTAGTTTACTTTTGAACCTGTCGGTAACGTCAATATGAAGAGTCTTGTGTTGAAGAGTCGTATGTGTGAGGGTCGACTTTGCTTATCTTAAGAGTACTTGGATTGTTATCAACATAGATCAAAACTCCACCACCTACCCTATATAAGCAATCTTTTGTAAACACCACCTACCCTATATAAGCAATCTTTCGTATACAGTTTGTATCTGGGTATTGCTAACTTGGTGATTAAGTGTTTATTCTCTGAGATTGCAATAATGCTCAGTTTTTCAGTAACTGCATAGGATTTGTGTATATTAAACTTATTTTCCTTAGAGATGATTTCTGGACTAAATTTGCCTTTCTTTTACTCCAGTGCTAACATGGTTATGAGTAAACAAGTATGATAAAAAAGAAAAAAGAAAGTCAAAAATGGCATCAAATATAAAATTGGAGATGCTAGCATGAGAGGTGGAGAAACTTCAATCTGCATGGATTAACTAAGACTGGAAATGGCTGGAAACATTTTTGGATCAATCCAAAATATCGAAGTATGTGATGTATGTTGTAGAGGAAAACACCATTATTATAACAGGAGCAGATTACTCAATCAAAATTTTGCGCTATCCCCTCCACGTGGCAAAATATCACTAAAGAAACTTGTAGGAAGGCTGGCACTCTCTCTCCCATCTCTTTAATGGCTGAAAAATGGGCAGAGATTCTACTTAGTTATTAACAACTAAAAGTGGATATACAGAAAAGTTATAGTAATTCTAAAAAAAAAGGAAGGCAGAATAACAGCCTAAAGCAAAATGAAACATAAAGGAAGCAAGATGAAACACCAGCATAAAAGGAATACAGGAAAACATTTACCTGGAGTCTTCTTCTCCTCAGAAAGCTTAGACATGGTTGGAGGCTTAGGCATACTCAATGGCTTTGCTGTAGTTGGTAGCTTGGTTGTGGCTGATTGTTTGGATGTGGTAAGAGGTTTACTTAAGGGAGGGAGTTTTGGTGTGGCCTGTGGCTTGGGTGTAGTTGTTGTTGGGTTCCTTATCTTGAGTGGTGGTACTTCCTTAACTTCTTTGGCTTTTGTTTGGGAGTGACCTTGATCCTTGCCCTCCTTTTGCTTAACAATTGGATTTTGGACATCCTTGATCTTTAAAACGGGCACGACTGGCGGTGATTCTCCCTTTTTTTGCTGACTACGAGGAGGTCTAGTTATAAGGGCAGAAAACTTAGCTATCTCTGGAGAGCCAGGCTGGTCATCATGAGAGCCTGATGAGGTGGGCGGAGGTTTGGTCACAGGCACATCATCTTCATGTTTTACTACTGGCTTGATCACTCTGAATAGGAACATCTCATTAATAAAGAAAAACAAAATCATATGTTTCATAATTTCTGAGGAACAATAATAAATAAAATACACTAAAGCATGCCTTGATACCAAAGGGGATGATAATGTCTTGAAATTAATAAATCTGTTATATATTGACACAAAATATGCAGCAAACATTATTTTTTTCAATTTACTATACTTATTTATATGTGTATAAAAATACCAAAGATATCATTTATGTTCCCACAGTTAGAATTTCAAAGATATTATTCATTACTTCTAATCCTAAATTTTAATTACACAAGTATAATGCAAGTATATGAATAAATAAAGGAGGCCAAAGCCTAAAGTCTGAGGCAACCCATCCTCTACTAAAACATTAAAAACTATATCAGTACATCCACGAGAAATGTTAATACATCTATACCTGAAAATTAATACAATACTGAAATTTAAAAGAAAGTTAAAATCTTCACAGAACTGTACTGATTCAACCATCATAAATGAAAGGATACAGAAAGCATAATCAAAAAGACTTCATGCTAATCAAATGGAATTTGATTATATGGATAAAATTTCAGAAGAAAATTTATACATGAAAGGGGAGAGAAGGAAGTCAATTGTTTAAAATGAAAATCATAAAAAAAATTAAGGGACATTCTTCTGAGAACCTAAAACAAAAGCCTTATAGCACCAAGAAGAAATGAACTCTAAAAGTCAGTTTCATGCTTGATGCAACATACTATACCATACAATAGTAAGTCCAGTAGATGCCTTACAAAAGCTAGAACAGTACATTTTCAGCAGAACTACAAGTAACATTAGCATATCCTGAGGATGCCGAACACAGGCTATGACAATAAAAGGTCCCATGGAAATACTTATACCTACTTGACGTTTAAAAAATGAGATGGTCCCACTACCGGTAATATTCCAACACCAGGTGATGTGTGACTTGGAATATAAGCAAAAAATTATGTATAAGGATACATTGTTAAATGAGAAGCTCAATAAAAGGAAGATAGTTCACTGGAATACATAGAACATTATAGAAAAGTGGAAAGATATTGTACTGTATAAGTCTGTTATATTTTCAAATAACTTGTAATATATTCACATTATAAACTGAAGATGCTAGATATACAGCAAGGCTTCCCTTGTGAACAATCGCTCTGGCACAATACCTGCTCCAATTTCACACACAAAAGAAATTTATAGAATGTTTCACTTTGAATATAAGTAGGTAAATCAGTATTCCTTAGTAAACGCATACTATTTAAAAAAAAAAACGGTATTAGCTTATGAGACAGAAAAATTGATGGAAAAATGAATAACAAAGATAACACTGAAACAAGAGACAAGTAAAATGAGTTCCATAAGGTGTGGAGCTGGCACTAAAAATGAGGTTAGACAGTGCATATCTTGGAATAAGATGAGAAAAATGGGATGGATTTTTACACCATGGGAAGCCATATCTCAAACTTTCTTTACTGTCACAGCATTCACAGTTTCATGACATTGCATAATCTATAGTTCCTCAACTCTGACACCTTTTATAATTTGTATCACTTTCCTAATATTAATGTTAAAATTTAACCTCTCCCTGTAACTGACTCTCCTATTTTAGATACTGTCATCATCAACCCTAAATGGCCCTTCTTTCTTACAGCTCTTATGTTTCCGTAATTCCCCAAACCACTCTTCCCCATTACCCTTGAGCTTCGTTTCACTCAGAGCCAAAACATCCGGGTTCCTTTCCTCAAACATACTACCTATCTCTCCTTTTTTCTCATTTTGGTTACATCCACACACATTCAGACACCCCAATCTGAGCCTTCGAGGAGGATGAGCACTCCCCACATGACTCCTTCTTCTGTTTCCCCTTTTAGAAAGTTAAAATACAATGAGGGGAGGGTTTCTAGCCCTGTGCTCCCGTCCTCTTTAGTCACCTTCTACCACACGTGGGGAATGCATGGGAAGTATTCTTTCTCCCCTAACTCCAGGGGACCTGGGAGTAAAGTCAAGGGTTGGTGAGAGGACAAGAGCAAGGGAAGGTGTAGCACTACTCCTGAAACAAGAGTTGTGGGAGAATGTGATAGAGTGTAAGAAAGTAAACTCTAGATTGATATGGGTAAAACTGAGAGTGGATAGAGAGAGATGGGTGATTAATGAAGCCTATGCACCTGGGCATGAAAAGAAAGATCAGGAGAGGCAAGTGTTTTAGCAGCAACTGAATGAGTGTTAGTAGTTTTGATTCATGAGACTGGGTTATAGTGATGGGTGATTTGAATGCAAAGGTGAGTTATGTGGCAGTTGAGGGAATAATGGGTGTACATGCAGTGTTCAGTGTTGTAAATGGAAATGGTGAAGAGCTTGTAGATTTGTGTGCAGAAAAAGGACTGGTGACTGGGAATACCTGGTTTAAAAAGCGAGATATACATAAGTATATGAATGTCAGTAGGAGAGATGGCCAGAGAGCGTTATTGGATTACGTGTTAATTGATAGGCATGTGAAAGAGAGACTTTTGGATGTTAATGTGCTGAGAGGTGCAACTGGAGGGATGTCTGATCATTATCTGATAGAGGTGAAAGTGAAGATTTGTAGAGGTTTTCAGAAAAGAATAGAAAATGTTGGGGTGAAGAAAGTGGTGAGAGTAAGTGAGCTTGGGAAGGAGACTTGTGTGAGGAAGTACCAGGAGAGACTGAGTGCAGAATGGAAAAAGGTGAGAGCAAAGAACATAAGGGGAGTGGGGGAGGAATGGGATGTATCTAGGGAAGCAGTGATGGCTTGTGCAAAAGATGCTACTGGCATAAGAAGCATAGGAGGTGGGCAGATCAGAATGGGTGGTGAGTGGTGGGATGAAGAAGTAAGATTATTACTGAAAGAGAAGAGAGAGGCATTTGGAAGATTTTTGTAGGGAAATAATGCAAATGACTGGGAAATGTATAAAAAAAAAAAGAGGCAGGAGATCAAGAGAAAGGTGCAAGAGGTGAAAAAGAGGGCAAATGAGAGTTGGGGGTGAGAGAGTATCATTAAATTTTAGGGAGAATAGAGAGATGTTTTGGAAGGAGGTATATAAAGTGCGTAAGACAAGAGAACAAATGGGAACATCGGTGAAGGGGGATAATGGGGAGGTAATAACAAGTAGTGGTGATATGAGGAGATGGAGTGAGCATTTCGAAGGTTTGTTGAATTTGTTAGAAGATAGAGTGGCAGATATAGGGTGTTTTGGCTGAGGTGGTGTATGAAGTGAGAGAGTTAGGGAGAATTATTTGGTAAACAGAGAAGAGGTAGTAAAAGCTCTGCGAATGAAAGCTGAAAGATGAAAGTCGGCAAGGCAGTGGGTTTGGATGATATTGCAGTGGAATTTATTAAAAAAGGGGGTGACTGTGTTGTTGACTGGTTGGAAAAAATACTTAATGTATGTATGACTCTTGGTGATGTGCCTTAGGATTGGCAGAATGCATGCATAGTGCCATTGTACTAAGGCAAAGGGGATAAAGGTAGGTGTTCAAATTACACAGGTATAAGTTTGTTGAGTATTCCTGGGAAATTATATGGGAGGGTATTGATTGAGAGGGTTGAAAGCATGTACAGAGCATCAGACTGGGGAAGAGCAGTGTGGTTTCAGAAGTGGTAGAGGATGTGTGGATCAGGTGTTTGCTTTGAAGAATGTATGTGAGAAATACTTAGAAAAACAAATGGATTTGTAAGTAGCATTTATGGATCTGGAGAAGGCATATAACTGAGTTGATAGAGATGCTCTGTGGAAGGTATTAAGAATATATGGTGCAGGAGGCAAGTTGCTAAAAGCAGTGAAAAGTTTTTATCGAGGATGTAATGCATGTGTACGAGTAGGAAGAGAGTAAAGTGATTGGTTCTCAGTGAATGTTGGTTTGTGGCAGGGGTGCATGATGTCTCCATGGTTGTTTAATTTGTTTATGGATGGGGTTGTTAGGGAGGTGAATGCAAGAATTTTGGAGAGAGGGGCAAGTCTGCAGTCAGTTGTGGAAGAGAGAGCATCGGAAGTGAGTCAGTTGTTGTTCGCTGATGATACAGAGCTGGTGGCTGATTCAGATAAGAAACTGCAGAAGCTGGTGACTGACTTTGGTAAAGTGTGTGACAGAAGAAAGCTGAGAGTAAATGTGAATAAGAGCAAGGTTATTAGGTACAGTAGGGTTGAGGGACAAGTCAATTGGGAGGTAGGTTTGAATGGAGAAAAACTGGAGGAAGTAAAGTATTTTAGATATCTGGGAGTGGATTTGGCAGCGGATGTAACCATGGAGGCGGAAGTGAATCATAGGGTGGGGGAAGGGGCGAAAGTTCTGGGAGCGTTGAAGAATGTGTGGAAGTCGATAACATTATCTCAGAAAGCAAAAATGGCTATGTTTGAAGGACTAGTGGTTCCAACAATGTTATATGGTTGTGAGGTGTGGGCTATGAATAGAGTTGTGCAGAGGAGGGTGGATGTGCTAGAAATGAGATGTTTGAGGACAATATGTGGTGTGAGGTGGCTTGATCGAGTAAGTAATGAAAGGTTAAAAGAGATGTGTGGTAATAAAAAGAGTGTGGTCGAGAGTGCAGAAGAGGGTGTTTTGGTAAAAAAAAAAAAAAAAAAAAAAAAAAAAAAAAAAAAAAAAAGGGTGTTTCCCAGTAAGGGTAAAATTAGTAAAATTTGCAATAACAGTATTTAGACATACCACCAAATCAACAATATCATGTATTTTCTCATAAATAGTTGTATTTCATGTGAATAATATGTTAAAACTGGGGGAATATGACTGGAATATTTTTCTCATCCAATAATATTAATCATCTTGATGGTAAGGACAAAAAAATACCAGTGAAATTATAGGGTTAAGTAATACAAATGTAGGTTTTACACTTACAGTAAGAGAACCCAAGAAAACTTGGCCAAACTATGCCCTTAGCAGCTGATATATACTTTCCCTAAATCTTCACCATACTACCATGGAAGCGGAAGTGGATCATAGGGTGGGGGAGGGGGCGAAAATCCTGGGAGCCTTGAAGAATGTGTGGAAGTCGAGAACATTATCTCGGAAAGCAAAAATGGGTATGTTTGAAGGAATAGTGGTTCCAACAATGTTGTATGGTTGCAAGGCGTGGGCTATGGATAGAGTTGTGCGCAGGAGGGTGGATGTGTTGGAAATGAGATGTTTGAGGACAGTGTGTGGTGTGAGGTGGTTTGATCGAGTAAGTAACGTAAGGGTAAGAGAGATGTGTGGAAATAAAAAGAGCGTGGTTGAGAGAGCAGAAGAGGGTGTTTTGAAATGGTTTGGGCACATGGAGAGAAAGAGTGAGGAAAGATTGACCAAGAGGATATATGTGTCGGAGATGGAGGGAACGAGAAGTGGGAGACCAAATTGGAGGTGGAAAGATGGAGTGAAAAAGATTTTGTGTGATCGGGGCCTGAACATGCAGGAGGGTGAAAGGAGGGCAAGGAATAGAGTGAATTGGATCGATGTGGTATACCGGGGTTGACGTGCTGTCAGTGGATTGAATCAGGGCATGTGAAGCGTCTGGGGTAAACCATGGAAAGCTGTGTAGGTATGTATATTTGCGTGTGTGGACGTGTATGTATATACATGTGTATGGGGGTGGGTTGGGCCATTTCTTTCGTCTGTTTCCTTGCGCTACCTCGCAAATGCGGGAGACCGGCAAAAAAAAAAAAAAAAAGCTACCTTTAGCATCTGGTATTCACCTTACCTTGGATTTTCACTAAACTACCCTTGGCAGATATTTACCTACCTTTGATGATATTTGAAAAATGTGTGGGTTATAGTCCCCACTACCCACCCTTAGCAACTGATACTTACCTTACCTTTCATATTTGAAAAATGTGTGGGTAATGAGCTCCACAAAGGAGTCTTAGCAGCTGATGTTTACCTTACCTTGGATAATATATGAAAAATGTATGGGTTATTGTCTCCATTAAGAAGCTGTTGCTTGACAATGTTTGTCTTGCAGCAAATGCAAAAAGATTCCATCAGATTCACTGCTCATTACATCACAGGTTTGACAAAAGTAACATTGGCTTATTTTGAGTATATTACTAAAATTTCAGATAAATCCTGTTTGCAAGTGGTAAAGTTATTCATGTTCTACTGATTTATATACATATTTTTGCTACTTTCACATCAATTAACCTTTTCACTACAGCATTCCTAATATCCATAGTACACTCAGTGCAAGATTTTCTCAAATGTAAAAAAAAAAAAAAAGAATCTCCATTAGTTGTCATTGTGATTAATAAGAATAAAATTTCTTGATAAAATATCCAACTCAATCTAATGAAATGCTGTTTACATTTGCGATACACACTTTAACTTGAACTTCTCTGCTGCTATGTGTATTAGGTACTCTATGAGTTATTTTTGGCACGTGGTTGAGATGTGTGAAGTTTTTGAAAGTTTCTGTCAAAAACAAATATGACTTCTAAGAGTTTTCATTCCTAATATCTATCATCTTGTGAGTGTTATGGCACAAATTATTACAAAATATGAGGATGAATATCTCATTCAGGCTACTTTGACATCACACATACTGGTCACTGTATGAAAAAAACCTAGAGCTCTAGCATACGGTAACAATGCATGGGACGTCACTACAAGCATTAATGGCCATATAATTTGGCTCAAAGTAGAGGCAGCCAATTCAAGAATTATTAAAGCATCTGCCACAGTGAGCATAAAAAAATTTGCATCATATAAGCCCCAGCAGCAGCGAAAAGGTTAAGTACTTATAAATGTATTTAAACAGAAGGCCACATTTTCAGTACAATCACAAGGACACATTATCAGTACAATCACAAGGACACATTATCAGTGCAATCACAAGGACACATTATCAGTGCAATCACAAGGACAGTAAGACA
Source organism: Panulirus ornatus (assembly GCF_036320965.1). Classification (NCBI taxonomy): domain Eukaryota; kingdom Metazoa; phylum Arthropoda; class Malacostraca; order Decapoda; family Palinuridae; genus Panulirus; species Panulirus ornatus. The sequence goes on along the minus strand of NC_092235.1, from coordinate 30,929,824 downwards.
ATAACAGCTTGCAAAAATGACATCATCATATGATTTTCAAACAGCATCAAAACTTTGGGATATATTAGTTGCCTGAGGGGGACAGGTGAGGTTTTCATAGGGGTAATGATTTATTCAAGAGTTTCTCCAACATCTATATAATTCAACCTTCATTTTTCCCAACCTACACAGCCTTCCTGACTATTAAGTTATTTATCCAATAGGGTAATCTAGCCATCCATATTCAATATATGGTGTTGCAATAGCAGCCATACTTGTACAGCTTGCTTCTTCCCACCCTCACTTCACCTCTTGAAGTGCCTCATTTCATATGCTGGTGTCCAAGTCTGGGTGTGTGTGCAAAAGGCCAAAGCTGATAGTAAAGTGAACTTGGTGATGGTTATCAGGTTTACCAGTGAAGAGACAGGTTATATGGAAAGTGAGTGTCATTGGAGAGAACTTCGAAGAAGCGGAGCATTTTAGATACCTGGGAGTGAATATGGTAGTGAATGGAACCACGTAAGCTGAAGTAGGCCACTGGGTAAGTGATGGAGCAAAGGTCCTGGGTACACTATGGAATGAGTGGAAAGAAAGTTCACTGACTTATTTCAGGCCAAAAATGGGTATGTTTGATGGTAGTCATCCCCTCAGTGTTGTATGGATACAAGGCATTGGTGCTTTGACAAAACTGTAGAGCAGAAGTTGAATGTGTTGGAAATAAAATGTTTGAGAACAACATGTGGTGTGAGGAAGGTTGATCCAATAAGAAATGATAAGGTATGAGAGAGGTTTGGTAGTAAGAAGAGTATGTATGAGAGCTGAAGAGGATGTGCTAAAATCATTTGGACATATGCACAGGATGAATAAGGAGGATGACTAAAAGGGTATCTATGTCAGAACTGAAGGGAACAAGGAAAGGAGGAAACCAATGGAGGAGGTGAAAGGAAGAAGTGAAAATCATTTGAAATTTCTGGACCTAAACACTCGTGAGGGTGAGGCATGCAAAAGACAGATTGAACTGGAGCAATGCAGTATAATGCGCTGTCAATGGGCTGTACCAGGGAATATGAAGCAGTTCAGAGAAAACATACAAACATCTAAGAAGCCTGATCATGAACAGGGGGTTCTGGTTTCAATGCATTTTATGTGACAGCATGAATGTTGATGTGAGTGAATGAGGCCATTTCCCTATCTATTCACTGCACTACCTGGCTAATGCAGGAAATGGGAACATGTATGAAAATTTTGTTGACAATAATAATAAGAACAAATGAAGTGGTTTAGGTGAACCATGGAAAGGTCTCTGAGGCCTGATTGTGGATAAGGAGCCCCTCTAGTTTTAGTGCATTATACATGACAGCAAGAGAGTGGATGTGATCAAATAAGGCATTTCTTCATCTGTTCTTGGTGATGAGAAGCAAGTGCTTTGGGAGCAGATGAGTGAGCTTGTCATAAGTTTTGATGTAAAAGACTGGGTATTAGTGATGGGTGACTAAAATATGAAAGTGAGTAATGTGATAGTTGAGGGTATAACCGGAGGACATAGGGTACTCAGTGAGGTGAATAGGAATGAACAGCTTATGCTGAAAAAGGACTGATAGGGAAAACCAGGTTTAGAAAGAGGGACATACATAGGTATACACAGGTAAGTAAGAAAGATGATAAGAGGGCATTACTGGATTACACACTCATAGATAAGCATGCAAGAGGGAGTCTTCGATGTGAATGTGCTGAGAGGGGCAGCAGGTGGGGTGTCTTATCATTACCTGGTGAAGGCAAGGGTGAAGAACTGTAGGGGCTTTCAGAAATGACAAAACAATATGAGTGAGAAGAGGACAGTGAAGGTACGTGAACTTGGAAAAAGAGATGTGTAAAGAAATACCAGGAGAGATTAGGTGTAGAATGGCAAAAGGCAGGAGTAAACAAAGCAAGGGAAGTGGGTGAGGAATGAGATATTTAGGGAAGCAGTGCTATCATGTACAAGAAAACTGTATGGCATGCATTAGTTTGGAGGTGGGCAGGTGACTTGAGGGATGCAGTAAAGATGCTGATGAGAGAAAAGAGATGTGTACAGGCAGCACTTACAGGGAAGGAGTACAAATGATTGGTAGATATACATAAGAAAGCAGCATGAGGCCAACAGGAAAGTAAAGGGGTTCAACAGAGGGAAATGAGAGTTGGGGTGAGCAATTATCAATAACCTTCTGGGGGAATAAAAGGTTAATAGTGTGAGACAAACAAGAGAACAAATAGAAACACTGGTGAAGGGGGTAAACGAGATAATGGTAACAGGTAGTGATGAAGTGAGGAAGCAATGGAGTGAGTATTTCAAAAGAATGTTAATGACAGGATAGCAGATGAAGGGTGTTTAGGTTGCGAAGTGGTTTGGTGAAGAAAGAGGAAGTGGTGAAAGCCCTGCATAAGCTGAAATGTGGCATGGTGGCTGCACCAAATGGTGTTACCAATGAATTTCTTAAGAAAGGGGATGATTGTGTTGTGACTGGTTAATTAGGATTTTCAATGTATGTACCGATCATGGTGAGGTGCCTGAGGATTAGTGGAATACATGTATAGAGCCACTAAAAGACAAGGGGGATAAAGGTGAGTGTTCCAGCTAGAGAGGTATAAGGTTGCTGAGAGTGCCTGATAAGTCATATGGGAGTGGTGATTAAGAGAGTGAAGGCATGTACAGAGCATCAGACTGGGGAGGAAGAATGGTAGAGGACATATGGATTAGGTCTTTGCTTTAAAGAATGTGCATAAAACATACTTAGAGAAACAGAAGGATTTGTATTTTGCATTTATGTACTTGGAGAAAGCATATGAAAGGCTATACAGAGATGCTTTGTGGAGTCTCACAAATATATGGTGTGGGAAGGAAGCTACTAGAAGTAATGAGAAGTTATTATCAAGAGTGTAGGGAATGTGTACAAGCAAACAGAAAGAGGGCTAAGTGATTTTAGAAGATGGGTCTGCAGAAGGTGTGTTTGATGTCAGTATGGCTGTTTAATTTGTTTATGGATGAGGTGGTGAGGAAGGGAAATGCAAGGGTTTTATAATGGGGGGCAAGCTGGCACTCTGTAAGGGGTGTGGGAGCCTGAGAAGTGTGTCAGTTGTTGTTTGCTAATGGCACAGCACTGGTGGCAGATTTGCATGAGAAAATGCAGGTGGTGTCTGAGTCTTGGAGAGTGTGTGTGAAAGGGGGAAATTGAGATTAAATGTGAACAAAAGCAAGACTATTATATTTAACAAGGCAGAGGGACAGGTTGGTTGGGTGTGAGTTTGAATGGAGAAAATGTGGAAGAAGTGGAGTATTTTAGATACACAGTACAGCAGTGAATCAAGCCATGGAAGTGGAAGTGAGTTATACAGTGTGTTAGTGTGTGTGTGTGTGTGTGTGTGTGTGTGTGTGTGTGTGTGTGTGTGTGTGTGTGTGGGTGGGGGGGTTCCGGAAGCATTGAGGAATGTGTAAAGAGAGGACAATAACTGGGAGGGCAAAATTGGGTATGTCTGAAGGTATAGTAGTCCTAATATTGTTGTTTGGTCGCAAGGCATTTGCTATAGATGAGAAAGTGCATAAAAGGTTGGCTTTGTTGGAAATGAAGTGTATGAGGATAATATGAGGAGTGAGCTTATTTGACCAAGTAAGTAATAAAAGGGTGAGAGAGAGAGAGAGGCATGGTAATAAGACTGTGGATGAGAAGAGGGTGTGCTGAAATGGTCTGAACATATGAAGAGAATGAGTGACAATGAGTGAAGAGAGGTTGTACAAGAGGATGTACTTGTTAGAAGTGGAGGGGGGAAGTAGACAGGAAGACCAAACTGGAAATGAAGGAAGAATTGAAAAATACTTTGAGTGATTCAGGCCTATACATAAAGAAAGATGAAAGGCATGTACAGGACACAATGAACTGGAGCAATTTGATACAAAGTGGGTGGTTTGCTGTCAATTGACTGAATTAGGGCACATGATGCAGACAGGAGAAACCACAGAAAGGTCTATGGGGTGCAGTTGCTAAGAGGGGGCTGTAGTTCCGTGCATTACACATGACAGCCAGGCAATGGATATGAGGAAATGAGACCTCTTCATCTGCTCCTGGCACTACCCCACTAAAATGAGAAATGGTGAACAAATATGAAAAAAAAAAAAAAAAGTTGGGGAAAACCATGGGAAGGTCCCTGAGGTCTGATTTTGGAAAGAGGGCTCTCTAATTTTAATGCATTATACATGACAGAAAGAGGGCTCTCTAATTTTAATGCATTATACATGACAGAAAAAGGGCTCTCTAATTTTAATGCATTATACATGACAGAAAGAGGGCTCTCTAATTTTAATGCATTATACATGACAGAAAGAGAGCTCTCTGATCTTAATGCATTATTTGCTTTTTTTTTTTTTGCTTTGTCACTGACTCCCGCGTTTGCGAGGTAGCGCAAGGAAACAGACGAAAGAAATGGCCCAACCCACCCCCATACACATGTATATACATACGTCCACACACACAAATATACATACCTACACAGCTTTCCATGGTTTACCCCAGACGCTTCACATGCCCTGATTCAATCCACTGACAGCACGTCAACCCCGGTATACCACATCGCTCCAATTCACTCTATTCCTTGCCCTCCTTTCACCCTCCTGCATGTTCAGGCCCCGATCACACAAAATCTTTTTCACTCCATCTTTCCACCTCCAATTTGGTCTCCCACTTCTCCTCGTTCCCTCCACCTCCGACACATATATCCTCTTGGTCAATCTTTCCTCACTCATTCTCTCCATGTGCCAAAACCATTTCAAAACACCCTCTTCTGCTCTCTTAACCACGCTCTTTTTATTTCCACACATCTCTCTTACCCTTACGTTACTTACTCGATCAAACCACCTCACACCACACATTGTCCTCAAACATCTCATTTCCAGCACATCCATCCTCCTGCGTACAACTCTATCCATAGCCCATGCCTCGCAACCATACAACATTGTTGGAACCCCTATTCCTTCAAACATACCCATCTTTGCTTTCTGAGATAATGTTCTCGACTTCCACACATTCTTCAAGGCTCCCAGAATTTTCGCCCCCTCCCCCACCCTATGATCCACTTCCGCTTCCATGGTTCCATCCGCTGCCAGATCCACTCCCAGATATCTAAAACACTTTACTTCCTCCAGTTTTTCTCCATTCAAACTTACCTCTCAATTGACTTGACCCTCAACCCTACTGTACCTAATTACCTTGCTCTTATTCACATTTACTCTTAACTTTCTTCTTTCACACACTTTACCATCTTTCACACACTTTACCAAACTCAGTCACCAGCTTCTGCAGTTTCTCACATGAATCAGCCACCAGCGCTGTATCATCAGCAAACAACAACTGACTCACTTCCCAAGCTCTCTCATCCCCAACAGACTTCATACTTGCCCCTCTTTCCAAAACTCTTGCATTCACCTCCCTAACAACCCCATCCATAAACAAATTAAACAACCATGGAGACATCACACACCCCTGCCGCAAACCTACATTCACTGAGAACCAATCACTTTCCTCTCTTCCTACACGTACACATGCCTTACATCCTTGATAAAAACTTTTCACTGCTTCTAACAACTTGCCTCCCACACCATATATTCTTAATACCTTCCACAGAGCATCTCTATCAACTCTATCATATGCCTTCTCCAGATCCATAAATGCTACATACATATCCATTTGCTTTTCTAAGTATTTCTCACATACATTCTTCAAAGCAAACACCTGATCCACACATCCTCTACCACTTCTGAAACCACACTGCTCTTCCCCAATCTGATGCTCTGTACATGCCTTCACCCTCTCAATCAATACCCTCCCATATAATTTACCAGGAATACTCAACAAACTTATACCTCTGTAATTTGAGCACTCACTCTTATCCTCTTTGCCTTTGTACAATGGCACTAAGCACGCATTCCGCCAATCCTCAGGCACCTCACCATGAGTCATACATACATTAAATAACCTTACCATCCAGTCAATAATACAGTCATCCCCTTTTTTTAATAAATTCCACTGCAATACCATCCAAACCTGCTGCCTTGCCGGCTTTCATCTTCCGCAAAAGAGTGGATCTGAGCAAATGAGGCCATTTCTTCATCTGTTCCTGCCACTACCTTGCTAAAGAATGAAAAGGCGTACTTGTATGAAAGAGAGAGAATTACAATACCAATAATGATAATATAAATCAATGAAACACACTGAAAAAAGTTAAAATACGTTAGTATTGGAATTATGTATAAAACAAACACAATAACAGAGCCAACTCACAGTTTAGGTGTGGCAGTAGTGTCCATAGGACGAGATGTACCAGGACAAGGAGGAGAGCTCCCTGTGGTTGATGGTAACTTCATTGTGATTCTTGGTACACTGGAACCTTCATCCTTCTCTTTCTTTATCTTTTTCTCTTTCTTGTCTTGCTTTGTCTTTTCCTTTTCCTTCTTTTTATCTGATTTTTCTTTTTCTTTTTCTTTGTCTTTTTTATCTTTCTTTTTTTTCACTTTATCTTTCTCTTTCTCCTTTTCTTTCTCTTTCTTGTCTTTCTTGTGTTCTTTCTTCTGTAAATAAGAAAAATAAAAAAGTTACAGTGGCAGCAATAAATTCTTGAACAATGAGGTGCAGAGTTACTCATGAAGAAAAGCAAAGATGAACAGCATTTCATTGTTGTGGTATGCATACAGTAAGTCACTGTCATCTTATTCTCAGCCCTTCACTTAGGTCAATTCTGGGACCAAGCTACAATTATCTGTGTCATGCTTGAAGTCAATCACTTTGTCATGTCAGGCCCCAAAACTAAGGTAGACCCTTCCAATGTATCTTCATCCATCAGTCTGGTAGGTGAAACAAAGCTTCTCACTGGGTAGGATGCTGTCTGCTCTGGAGGACTGGAAGGTGAGACAATGCTACTCACTGAGTAGGATGTTACCTGCTCTACAAGACTGGAAGATGAGACAAGCTTTTCACCAGGTGGGATGTTCCTGCTCTACAAGACTGGTAGGTGAGACAGTGCTACTCACTGGTTAGGATGTTACCTGTTCTACAAGATTGGAAGGTGAGACAATGCTTCTCACTCAGTAAAATGTTCCATGCTCAACGAGACTGGTAGATGAGACAATTCTTTTCATTGGATAGGATGTTACTTGCTCTACAAGACTGGTAGCTGAGACAATGATTCACTGGGTAGGACGTTACCTACTCTACAAGACCAGTAGGTGAGACCATGCTTTTCAATGAGTAGGACTTCCATGCTCTACCACTCTATAACTAACCACCAACCTCTTAGTAGCAATAAAAAGCTTATGCCTACCTTACACTTTAGTAAACTCTACTAAAAGATCACCCCAACCAAACACAACATTGACAAAACATACACAATGAAATGACCTAACAAAGACTAAACCGCAGTCCTCCAAACTTAAGTCATATACACCACCTCTACATAAATACATCCACCTGAAACCACACTCCCCAAATATACACAAGTCACACTCTCCTTTCTACAATGAAGACAGCACCCATCCTAAAAACTCTAGACACTGATTCAGCATCCCAGGACTCTATATGCCTATGATGCAACTACCACCACAAAGTCAGTGAACACTTACTACCCAACTGCCCAGCATTTTCCTCATAGCATGACTTACACTCCAAGACCTATGGTGCTGCTGTGTAACTATCTAGTTTTCTGAGCGCTACTGGATTCCCATAAGGATGGAATGGACTCCTGGGGAAGGAAGTGAGTAAACTACATATTTGTTAGGGATTTGTGAATCATAAATCTTTTCTTTGAACGGAATTATCCCTAAACATTCAGATCAAATGAAATCACAAATCTAATCTACTTTACAGTTATAGATTGTAGACCATGTAGGCCTTTGGCAAAGAAGTTTTCTTTAAATCGATTACCCTGCAAAGTATATGTGCCATGAATATGTTTGTTAAAAAGATTGGCAAGAGCTTAAGATAATGATTTTTATAAACATACATAGCAAGGCAGCAGGTTTGGATGGTATTGCAGTGGAATTTATTAAAAAAGGGGGTGACTGTATTATTGACTGGTTGGTAAGGTTATTTAATGTATGTATGACTCATGGTGAGGTGCCTGAGGATTGGCGGAATGCGTGCTTAGTGCCATTGTACAAAGGCAAAGGGGATAAGAGTGAGTGCTCAAATTACAGAGGTATAAGTTTGTTGAGTATTCCTGGTAAATTATATGGGAGGGTATTGATTGAGAGGGTGAAGGCATGTACAGAGCATCAGATTGAGGAAGAGCAGTGTGGTTTCAGAAGTGGTAGAGGATGTGTGGATCAGGTGTTTGCTTTGAAGAATGTATGTGAGAAATACTTAGAAAAGCAATGGATTTGTATGTAGCATTTATGGATCTGGAGAAGGCATATGATAGAGTTAATAGAGATGCTCTGTGGAAGGTATTAAGAATATATGGTGTGGGAGGCAAGTTGTTAGAAGCAGGGAAAAGTTTTTATCGAGGATGTAAGGCATGTGTACGTGTAGGAAGAGAGGAAAGTGATTGGTTCTCAGTGAATGTAGGTTTGCGGCAGGGGTGTGTGATGTCTCCATGGTTGTTTAATTTGTTTATGGATGGGGTTGTTAGGGAGGTGAATGCAAGAGTTTTGGAAAGAGGGGCAAGTATGAAGTCTGTTGGGGATGAGAGAGCTTGGGAAGTGAGTCAGTTGTTGTTCGCTGATGATACAGCGCTGGTGGCTGATTCATGTGAGAAACTGCAGAAGCTGGTGACTGAGTTTGGTAAAGTGTGTGAAAGAAGAAAGTTAAGAGTAAATGTGAATAAGAGCAAGGTAATTAGGTACAGTAGGGTTGAGGGTCAAGTCAACTGGGAGGTAAGTTTGAATGGAGAAAAACTGGAGGAAGTAAAGTGTTTTAGATATCTGGGAGTGGATCTGGCAGCAGATGGAACCATGGAAGCAGAAGTGGATCATGGGGTGGGGGAGGGGGCAAAAATCCTGGGAGCCTTGAAGAATGTGTGGAAGTCGAGAACATTATCTCGGAAAGCAAAAATGGGTATGTTTGAAGGAATAGTGGTTCCAACAATGTTGTATGGTTGCGAGGCGTGGGCTATGGATAGAGTTGTGCGCAGGAGGATGGATGTGCTGGAAATGAGATGTTTGAGGACAATGTGTGGTGTGAGGTGGTTTGATCGAGTAAGTAACGTAAGGGTGAGAGAGATGTGTGGAAATAAAAAGAGCGTGGTTGAGAGAGCAGAAGAGGGTGTTTTGAAATGGTTTGGGCACATGGAGAGAATGAGTGAGGAAAGATTGACCAAGAGGATATATGTGTCGGAGGTGGAGGGAACGAGGAGAAGTGAGAGACCAAATTGGAGGTGGAAAGATGGAGTGAAAAAGATTTTGTGTGATCGGGGCCTGAACATGCAGGAGGGTGAAAGGAGGGCAAAGAATAGAGTGAATTGGATCGATGTGGTATACCAGGGTTGACGTGCTGTCAGTGGATTGAATCAGGGCATGTGAAACGTCTGGGGTAAACCATGGAAAGCTGTGTAGGTATGTATATTTGCGTGTGTGGACGTATGTATATACATGTGTATGGGGGTGGGTTGGGCCATTTCTTTCATCTGCTTCCTTGCGCTACCTCACAAACGCGGGAGACAGCGAAAAAAAAAAACAAAAAAACATAGCATTATACACCTTTTATGCAAAGATGTGCAGGAGGTTTGGTGAAGTAGTTTACAGTAAGTAATGTAAACTCCAAAATAATGAGCCAGCACTACCTCACCAGTGTGGGAAACAGTGATCATATATGATCAAAATATAGATATATATCATACATAATCGCTGCTTCCCGCATCAGTAAAGTGGTGCCAGGAAACAGATGAAGAATGGCCCATCCACTCATACACATGCATATATACATAAAAGCCTATATACACACATATACATATACATGGACTGAACCAGGGCATGTGAAGCATCTGGGGTAAACCATGGAGAGGTCTGTGGGGCCTGGATGTGGATAGGGAGCTGTGGTTTCGGTGCATTACACATGACATCTACAGACTGAGTGTGAACAAATGTGGCCCTTTTTGTCTGTTTTCCTGGTGCTACCTCCCTGAGGTGGGAGGTAGCGATCTATTTCCTGTGTGGCTGGGTAGCAACAGGAATAGATGAAGGCAAGCACGTATGAATATGTACATGTGTATATATGTCTATGTCTGTGTATGTGTATGTACATGTATATGTTGATATGTATATGTACGCATATGTGCATGTACGGGTGTTTATGTATATATATGTGTATATGAGTGAATGGGCCATTCGTCTGTTTCCTGGTGCTACCTCACTGACATGGGAAAATAAATAAGTATAATAAGTATAATAAGAATAAGAGCAAGGTTATTAGGTACAGTAGGGTTGAGGGTCAAGTCAATTGGGAGGTAAGTTTGAATGGAGAAAAACTGGAGGAAGTAAAGTGTCTTAGATATCTGGGAGTGGATCTGGCAGCGGATGGAACCATGGAAGCGGAAGTGGATCATAGGGTGGGGGAGGGGGCGAAAATCCTGGGAGCCTTGAAGAATGTGTGGAAGTCGAGAACATTATCTCAGAAAGCAAAAATGGGTATGTTTGAAGGAATAGTGGTTCCAACAATGTTGTATGGTTGCGAGGCGTGGGCTATGGATAGAGTTGTGCGCAGGAGGATGGATGTGCTGGAAATGAGATGTTTGAGGACAATGTGTGGTGTGAGGTGGTTTGATCGAGTCAGTAACGTAAGGGTAAGAGAGATGTGTGGAAATAAAAAGAGCGTGGTTGAGAGAGCAGAAGAGGGTGTTTTGAAATGGTTTGGGCACATGGTGAGAAAGAGTGAGGAAAGATTGACCAAGAGGATATATGTGTCGGAGGTGGAGGGAACGAGGAGAAGTGGGAGACCAAATTGGAGGTGGAAAGATGGAGTGAAAAAGATTTTGTGTGATCGGGGCCTGAACATGCAGGAGGGTGAAAGGAGGGCAAGGAATAGAGTGAATTGGATCGATGTGGTATAACGGGGTTGACGTGCTGTCAGTGGATTGAATCAGGGCATGTGAAGCGTCTGGGGTAAACCATGGAAAGCTGTGTAGGTATGTATATTTGCGTGTGTGGACGTATGTGTATACATGTGTATGGGGGTGGGTTAGGCCATATCTTTCGTCTGTTTCCTTGCGCTACCTCGCAAACGCGGGAGACAGCGGCAAAAAAAAAAAAAAAATCAATTAAATAGAAAAATATATATATGTGGTTCCAACAATATTATATGGTTGCAAGACATGGGCTATAGCTAGGGTTGTATGGAAGAGGGTGGATGTGTTGGAAATGAGATGTTTGAGGACAATATGTGGTGTGAGGTGGTTTGATCAAGTAAATAATGAAAGGGTAAGAGATGTGTGGAAATAAAAAGTGTGTTGTTGAGAGAGTAGAAGAGGGTGAGTTAAAATGGTTTGGACATATGGAGAGAATGAACAAGGAAAGATTGACAAAGAATATAGGTATCAGAGGTGGGAGGAACGACGAGAAGTGGGAGACCAAAGTGGAGGTGGAAGGATGGAGTGAAAAAGATTTTGAGCAATTGGGGCCTGAACATGCAGGAGGGTGAAACAGGGTAAACCATGGAAAGTTTTGTGGGGTCTGGATGTGGAAAGGGAGCTGTGGTTTTGGTGCATTACACATGACAGCTAGAGACTGAGTGTGAATGAATGTGGCCTTGTTGTCCTATCCCAGCGCTACATTGCACGTGTGAGGGGAGGGGGCGCCATTTCACATGTGGCGGGGTGGTGACGGGAATGGATGAAGGCAGCAAGTATGGATATGTACATGTGTATAAATGTATATGTCTGTGTATGTATATGTAAGTAAATGCTGAATTGTATAGGTATGTATATGTGTGTGTGTGGGCGTTTATGTATATACATGTGTATATGGGTGGGTTGGGCCATTCTTTCATCTGTTTCCTTGTACTACCTCACTAATGCAGGAGACAGTGACTAAGTATTATAAATAAAAGTATTATAAATAAAAAGTAAATATACATATATGATGATCATACTAGTTTGTGATGAAAGTTATGAAGGTGAAGCAGTGAAAGAAGCTTGGGGAGAACTTATTACTGGTTCCTTTCCCTAAATCTGGCAGGCCAAAATTACTTTCTCCACGGACCCTTAAAAGGATTTCTCACCAGGTTTAGGCCAGCCCTGTGCTGACAGCAAGAAAAGTAAAAGAAAAAATTTTTGTAAAAAGTAGTGTCTGGGATTCAGAAATATGGAAGAAGGTTTTCTGGTTGGATTAGGCTACTTTTAATGTGATATCAGCCACTGCAATCAGACCCACACCCTCCTCAATATACAGATAAGACTAAATACCACACTGCTAATGGTTTGAGGGAGTATCGGTTATCATGGCACTTGAGAGCTAGCAATTCTTCCTAAAACTGTCATGATGAATCAGTGCAATGATCTGAAACTAATGAATGATGTTTTTCTGATAGCAACAGCAGCAAGATCAGCTACTGTAAAAAAGAAAAGAAAAACTTTGGGCTGCACAAAAAAAAAAAAATCCTCTTCACTGCTGCCAGATGCATGCTGAGTTGCCATCTCCACATTTCTGCCAGACATGCAACTGAACATCTTTAACCTTGGAAGCTTGGGGAGGCACATGAAAAGGCTTTGCCAAAACGTACAGCTGTCAGCCCCTTAGTGCCCTTATTTTCTGCAGACTGTACACTGAAAACACTAACTAACCAATCAACAACACAAGCAGCCTTTTCTGAAGAAATTCAACTGCAATCTTATCCACTCCAGCCACTTTGCTGCACTCATCTTACACAATGATTTCATCACCTCTTCATTTTTCACCAAACCACTTTACATGATACACAATGATTTCACCACCTCTTTATTTTTTCACCAAACCACTTTACATGATTCTACCTCTTTGCATATGTCCACATCCAAAATATACCTTCAAAATACTCACACTATCTCCTCTTCACCTAATTTCTGCCTATTACCACTTCTCCATTTGTTCCCTTCACTGCTGTTTCCATATGTTCTATTGAATTTCTCACACTATTAGCCTTCTTCCAAAACATTTTCTTAGTCTCCCTGACATTTGCTGATATTCACTCAACACAAATATCATGTGCCCTCCTTGTAAGCTTCTGTACCTTCCTTGTACATCTCCCTTCTCTTGTACATCTCCTAATGAATTGCATTCCTTCCCTGCAAATAATGCCCACTGTCACAGGTGGGGTGGTAAGCAGTGAACCATGACTGGTACAGTGAACTACAATTGAGATTATCAGACAGTGTAATTTTGACTTTGTTTCATGCCCCAGCCACAAGAGAAACAAAACTCAATTTCCTTAAGGCTAATTTGAGTGTAAATGTTCTGCATGTAGTTGTGTGAATGACTCTATCCTTCAGACTAATGTCTGCCATAGTTTCTCCAAGTCTGTTTGCTGTTTTTTTCCAATGTCATGTTCATGCTGTGTTGTGCACATGTGGCATCAATACAGACCCACATTTTTCCACTGCTTCCTATTCCAAATAATTTTACCCCTGCCAAGGAACCCTGAATTAAGGATAACTGAGTGTTCATTTAACATGAGCATTTTGCCACCATCATTAACGAGGTAATCTTCATTACCTGCAGTTGGTCAATCTCTCTGAGTGGTGCTAGATGCCCTTGGCTCCCAGTGATCCAGGAAACTCATAACCAATCTCAGAGGCTTCAGACTTTCCTTTCAACAGTGTGGCGAACATACATGAAATACATGGGTAACACGCTTTTAAACAGTGAAAAATTCTAACTAATCTGTCACTGGGAAAGTAAAGAAATAAAAAATGGTACAGAGTGCAAGACAGAAACCAACATCACATTCCAACAAGGCAATGTGAAAGTTCTCAAAGTAAAAATGTCTGACAACCTTACCTTCAATAAACACGTCACAGAAACAATTCTCTTCCATAAAGATGGCAGGCTCAGTTTTACTGGCTTTCAAGAAAAGAAAGTAAACTGAATAGTGGTATTTTTCAGGGAATGAATACTCTACTGAACAGAGTACTGCTTAATACTGATATTACCTTTCTGGGAAGGAAAACTGTAGTTAGGAAGTGTGCAGAGATGTTTCGCAGACACTACTGGCATTGTCAACGATATGAACTAAAACGACTGAAAACACTCAGGGGTGCACTCTATGTACCAAAGATAGGAAAGGTACCAGTATATCATAAAATATACTTGGAAAATCTAAAAGGGTATGGTTCCCAATTTCCACTCAAAATAGCTCCATACAGGAATAACTAGTAAGGAAGAGTGTAGATCATTACTTCTGAACTCAAAAGGTTCAAGTCAAATACAAAAAACATTCAACACATCCAGGGCCTAAGATTTTTTAACAAATTACCTGAAGCCAATAGAAACACTATGGACTATACAGTGAAGACATTCATGGTCCTGAACAAGAATCTGCAAAGTGTACCAGTTCACCCTAGATGGCAGTGGCTACATAGGCCTGTGGGCCACAGCCTTCAACATCCTGAGAGAACTGAGAAGCACCACTTTAACTTGGCTTAAGGCCAGAATATATGTGCAGATGACCCCTGAAATAATCTTAAGGCATACATAAGGTATGAGAATTTTAGCGTTCTTTTAAACTTTTCCCGATATAATATACATGTACATGGACAGATGAGTCGGCAGATTTCCTTACCTTTTCTTTGTCACTCTTATCTAATCTCTCTGGTTTGATCCTAGGCATGGGTGGAGGTGAGTGATGTGCTGGTGTCCGAGGCCGAGGAGGAGTTGCAGGCAGTTGAATGGGAGAGGGTGACCGAAGAGGTGATGAATGACTAGTTATAGGCAAGGGACTGGAGTCACGAGTGTGTCTTGGAGTTAAAGGCCGTTCAAGATTCTCTGGATCATCCAAGGATGATAAATGGTCATCTTCTAACTGGCGTTTTATGGGAGGTCTAGGAAGAAATGGGTGAGGATGTAGACGGAGGTCAGGCATTGGCGGATGAGGTAAGCCTGGTCGATGTGGGGGTCCACTAAATGGATGGATGAAGGGGAACCTTGAAAAGGGAGGAATAAAACCTGGGGCAGTGGGGAAAGGTGGGATAGAGAATGGGGCAGTGGAGGGTCCCACTAGATCTTCCAAGGGCAAGCCAACTTCTGGAGTTTTGGGACGTTCAGGTGTCTCAAATTCACAAACTTCACGGTGACCTGGACTGAACCCACACTTTGGTGATTTGGAACGGTCCTTTCTTGGTCGTTTTTCCTTTATCTTTTCCTTTCCCTTGCGCTTCTCTGGAGTTTTGTGAATGGGCATATGTGGTATTTCTGGAGTCCTTGGGGTTGAAGGAGTTCCTGGAGGACTCAAGTCATCCTGGTATGAGGAAAAATCTCCTGGTGACCTGACCATGTCATCCACAGTTGTATCTAATCTGCGATTTGGATTATCCATTATGTTCAAATCTTCAGGTGGTCGTCGCTGTCCTATTCTTGAAGGAGTCTCATCAATCATGAGATCTGGTGAACTATCTCTAGACTGTTGAGCATCACGCTCCCCAGAACGATCTTGGTCTTTAATATCTTTAACTTTGTTGATTTTCTTGAATATACTTAACTTTGACTTTCCCTCAGCCTTTTCTTGGAGTGACAAATCCTGAGATTTGTTTGGTGCTGGTATTGATGTTACCGTGACAGCAGATGATGATGCCAGAGCCATGATCAGTTCTCGTTCTCGCTCCTTCTCTTTCTTGTTTTCCTTCTCTTTTTTAATTTCCTTTTCTTTTTTAGCCTCTTTCTCCTTTCTGCACTCCTTTTCCTTTTTGTTCTCTTTTAATTTCATGGGATCTTTCTCTTTTTTGCTTTCTTTGTTTTTTTTCCCTGGTTCCTTTTCTTTTTTAATCTTCTTAGGATCACATTCCTTCCCTACATCTTTGGACTTTGGAGTGGATGGTTTCTTTGCTTCTGATTTAGATGTCTTTGGAGGTTTTGGAACTTTTATCTTGGGAGTTGAAGTCTTCGGAGTTGATACCTTTGGTGTAGACATCTTAGGAGGAGATGCTTTACTTACAGTTGAGTTGGATGTGGAAACCTTCGAAGTGGGTGGCTTAGACGGAGGAATCTTGGGACCAGATACCTTGGGGGTAGGCATTTTCAATTTAGGAGGGAGAGGTGAGGCTCCTGGAATACTGGGGTTTCCAGTTTGAGAATGTGATGATGGTCTGGATGGGGGCATTTTTGGGATCTTTAAACCTTTGTTCCCAGATTTATCTTTGACCTTGACCTTGAGTGGCCGTGGAGGTTTATTTGGCATGGATCTCACTACAATACCTTGGTTATTCTTTTGCCTAATCAGCTTTTCGACAGTTAATTTCTTCTTCCCCGCTGCAGCAGCTACTGATGGGGAAGAGCAGCGGGGAGTTGCCATGGGGATGTTTGGACATCGTGCTTCTGGTAACTTTCCTTCCCGTGCAGATGAGATGAAACCCGAGGTCGTCATCATCACACTTACAATCTCTCTCACAGGCTGGCCCTCATCATCAAGGGAATACCTGTAGAAAAGTTAATTTATGTGAACAATGGCCTGTTTTATATATGATATAAATTCTAAGCACATATACATACAGTTGTATTGGGATATTGCGTGATCTGATGAGATGGTCTTGATACAGGTATAGGACCATTTATCTAGATTCCAGAAAACTGGAAGTTCCAGAAATCTGGATATTTTTGAAACTGGCTAGTTTTGAATGAGGCAGGCTTCACAGATCAAACAAACCCTACTTTAGAAGGTTACTGATTTGTATCTCTTAAATACAATTTCGTTCTTCAGTTTTCATTGTTTAATTCATATTTTACATGTATATTAGTCCGTGTTCCAGAATGCCAGAGAATCCTGAAATCCAGATTTCCTATGGTCTCAAGCTTTCTGGATAACTGGTTCTGTACCTGTATAATGCAAGCACCTAAATTACTTAAAATTCTTTATCATAACACAAGCTATTGTGACACAAAGTGAGCTCAACTGGCCATACACCTCACAGTGCCAATAAATCACATACCATTCTACCCACCACATTAGTTCTCTGCTAGCATTCAAAAATTAAGGACACATTGCCTGCAACTTGTATATTTCTACAATTCTGTCCACTTGGACAAGTCACTCTTATCCAGCCTTGAGGTAAGGAATATCTTTATCTTAGAGGAAATGTTCAAGATACATTGAATGAACTTGAGCATGGGTCTAATGCTTCAGCAGACAGCAGTTGCTTGCCATAATAGCATTAACAACAGCAACGTTCACACCATATAAAAGAAAAACACATCAATCAGGAAGTCACATTGTTCATAACTTTCACCTTCCAATCAATGAATGGTACAGAAAATCACACAGGTACTATGTTTGAGGAAAGAAACCTGGATGTTCTGGCTCTGAGTGAAATGAAGCTCAAGGATAAAGGGAAAGAATGGTTTGGAAACATCTTGGGAGTAAAGTCAGGGGATGGTGAGATGACAAGAGCTAAGGAAGGAGTAGCACTACTCCTGAAGAAGGAGTTGTGGGATTATGTGATAGTGTAAGAAAGTAAATTCTAGACTGATGAGGGTAAAACTCAAAGAGGATGGAGAAAGATGGGTGATTATTGGTGCTTACACACCTGGTCATGAGAAAAAAGATCTTGAGAGGCAAGTGTTTTGGGAGCAGCTGAGTGAGTGTGTCAGCAATTTTGGTGCACAAGATTGGGTATTAGTGATGGGTGATCTAAATAAGAATGTAAGTAATGTGGCAGTTCAGGGTATAATTGGTGTACATGAGGTATTTAGTGTTGTGAATGGAAATGGTGAAGAGCTTGTGGATTTAAGAGCTGAAAAAAGACTGATGGCTGGGAACAACTGGTTTAAAAATAGAGATATACACAAGTATACATATATGAGTAGGAGAGATGGTCAAAAGGCACTGTTAGAATCCATGTTAATTGATAGACATGTAAAAGAGAGACTTTTGGCTGTTAATAAACTGAAAGGGACAACTGGTGGGATGTCTGATCAGTATCTTGTGGAGGAAAAGGTGAAGATTTGTAAAGGTTTTCAAAAAAGATGAGAGAATGTCGGGGAGATGAGTGGTGAACACACAAATCCACAAGCTCTTCACCATTTCCGTTCACAACACTGGACACCCCATGTACACAAATCATACCTTCAACTACCACATTACTCACCTTCACATTTAAATAACCCATGACTAATACCTGGTCTCGGGCACCAAAACTGCTGACACATTCACTCAGCTGCTTCCAAAACATGTGCCTCTCAAGATCTTTCTTCTTATGACCAGGTGCATAAGCACCAATAATCACCCATCTCTCTCCATCCATCCTCAGTCTTACCAACATCAATCTAGAATTTACTTCCTCACACTGTATAGCATACTCCCATAACTCTTGCTTCAGGAGTAGTGCTATGCCTTCCTCAGCTCCTGTCCTCTCACCAACCCCTGACTTTACTTCCAAGACATTTCTAAACCATTCTTCCCCTTTACCCTTGAGCTTCATTTCTCTCAGAGCCAGAACAGTCAGGTTTCTTTCCTCAAACATACTACCTATGTCTCCTTTCTTCTCATCTTGGTTACATCCACATACATTCAGACAACCTAATCTAGCCATCAAGGAGAATGACCACTCCCCACTTGACTCCTTTTGTTTCCTCTTCTAGGCATTGAAATGCAAGAAGGGGAGGGTTTCCATCCCCGCTCCCACCCCTTTAGTAGCCTTCTCCACACACAGGGAATATATATATATATATCTTTTCTTCTTTCATACTATTCGCCATTTCCCACGTTAGCAAGGTAGTGTTAAGAACAGAGGACTGGGCCTCTGAGGGAATATCCTCACCTGGCCTCATTCTCTGTTCCTTCTTTTGGAAAATTAAAAAAAACGAGAGGGGAGGATTTCCAGCCCCCCGCTCCCTCCCCTTTTAGTCGCCTTCTACGACACGCAGGGAATACGTGGGAAGTATTCTTTCTCCCCTATCCCCAGGGATAAGTATATATATATATATATATATATATATATATATATATATATATATATATATATATTTTTTTTCTTTTTTTTTTTTTTGCTTTGTCGCTGTCTCCCGCGTTTGCGAGGTAGCGCAAGGAAACAGACGAAAGAAATGGCCCAACCCACCCCCATACACATGTACATACATATGTCCACACACGCAAATATACATACCTACACAGCTTTCCATGGTTTACCCCAGACGCTTCACATGCCCTGATTCAATCCACTGACAGCACGTCAACCCCGGTATACCACATCGCTCCAATTCACTCTATTCCTTGCCCTCCTTTCACCCTCCTGCATGTTCAGGCCCCGATCACACAAAATCTTTTTCACTCCATCCTTCCACCTCCAATTTGGTCTCCCTCTTCTCCTCATTCCCTCCACCTCCGACACATATATCCTCTTGGTCAATCTTTCCTCACTCATTCTCTCCATGTGCCCAAACCATTTCAAAACACCCTCTTCTGCTCTCTCAACCACGCTCTTTTTATTTCCACACATCTCTCTTACCCTATGATCCACTTCCGCTTCCATGGTTCCATCCGCTGCCAGATCCACTCCCAGATATCTAAAACACTTTACTTCCTCCAGTTTTTCTCCATTCAAACTCACCTCCCAATTGACTTGACCCTCAGCCCTACTGTACCTAATAACCTTGCTCTTATTCACATTTACTCTTAACTTTCTTCTTTCACACACTTTACCAAACTCAGTCACCAGCTTCTGCAGTTTCTCACATGAATCAGCCACCAGCGCTGTATCATCAGCGAACAACAACTGACTCACTTCCCAAGCTCTCTCATCCCCAACAGACTTCATACTTGCCCCTCTTTCCAAAACTCTTGCATTCACCTCCCTAACAACCCCATCCATAAACAAATTAAACAACCATGGAGACATCACACACCCCTGCCGCAAACCTACATTCACTGAGAACCAATCACTTTCCTCTCTTCCTACACGTACACAAGCCTTACATCCTCGATAAAAACTTTTCACTGCTTCTAACAACTTGCCTCCCACACCTTATATTCTTAATACCTTCCACAGAGCATCTCTATCAACTCTATCATATGCCTTCTCCAGATCCATAAATGCTACATACAAATCCATTTGCTTTTCTAAGTATTTCTCACATACATTCTTCAAAGCAAACACCTGATCCACACATCCTCTACCACTTCTGAAACCACACTGCTCTTCCCCAATCTGATGTTCTGAACCTGCCTTCACCCTCTCAATCAATACCCTCCCATATAATTTACCAGGAATACTCAACAAACTTATACCTCTGTAATTTGAGCACTCACTCTTATCCCCTTTGCCTTTGTACAATATATTTTTTTATTCTGCTTTGTCACTGTCTCCCGCGTTAGCAAGGTTGCGCAAGGAAATAGACGAAAGAATGGCCCAACCCACCCATAAACACATGTATATACATACACGTCCACACACGCAAATATACATACCTATACATCTCAACGTATACAGATATATATACACACACAGACATATACATATATACACGTACATAATTCATACTGTCTGCCTTTATTCATTCCCATCGCCACCTCGCCACACATGAAATAACAACCCCCTCTCCCCTCATGTGTGCGAGGTAGTGCTAGGAAAAGACAACAAAGGCCACATTTGTTCACATTCAGTCTCTAGCTGTCATGTAATAATGCACTGAAACCACAGCTCCCTTTCCACATCCAGGCCCCACACAACTTTCCATGGTTTACCCCAGACGCTTCACATGCCCTGGTTCAATCCATTAACAGCACGTAGACCCCAGTATACCACATCGTTCCAATTCACTCTATTCCTTGCCCTCCTTTCACCCTCCTGCATGTTCAAGCCCCAATCACTCAAAATCTTTTTCACTCCATCTTTCCACCTTCAATTTGGTCTCTCACTTCTCCTCATTCCCTCCACTTCTGACACATATATCCTCTTGGTCAATCTTTCCTCACTCATTCTCTCCATGTGACCAAACCATTTCAAAACACCCTCTTCTGCTCTCTCAACCACACTCTTTTTATTACCACACATTTCTCTTACCCTGTTATTACTTACTCGATCAAACCACCTCACATGACATATTGTCCCCAAACATCTCATTTCCAGCACATCCACCCTCCTCCGCACAACTCTATCCATAGCCCACGCCTCGCAATCATACAACATTGTTGGAACCACTATTCCTTCAAACATACCCATTCTTGCTTTCCGAGATAATGTTCTCGACTTCCACACATTCTTCAAGGCTCCCAGAATTTTTGCCCCCTCCCCCACCCTATGATTCACTTACGCTTCCATGGTTCCATCCATTGCCAAATCCACTCCCAGATATCTAAACCACTTTACTTCCTCCAGTTTTTCTCCATTCAAACTTAACTCCCAATTGACTTGCCCCTCAACCTTACTGTACCTAATAACCTTGCTCTTATTCACATTTACTCTCAACTTTCTTCTTTCACACACTTTACCAAACTCAGTCACCAGCTTCTACAGTTTCTCACCTGAATCAGCCACCAGCGCTGTATCATCAACGAACAACAACTAACTCACTTCCCAAGCTCTCTCATCCACAACAGACTGCATACTTGCCCCTCTTTCCAAAACTCTTGCATTCACCTCCCTAACAACCCCATCCATAAACAAATTAAACAATCATGGAGACATCACACACCCCTGCCGCAAACCTACATTCACTGAGAACCAATCACTTTCCTCTCTTCCTACACGTACACATGCCTTACATCCTCGATAACAACTTTTCACTGCTTCTAAAAACTTGCCTCCCACACCATATATTCTTAGTACCTTCCACACAGCATCCCTATCAACTCTATCATATGCCTCCTCCAGATCCATAAATGCTACATACAAATCCATTTGCTTTTCTAGGTATTTCTCACATACATTCCTCAAAGAAAACACCTGATCCACACATCCTCTACCACTTCTGAAACCACAATGCTCTTCCCCAATCTGATGCTCTGTACATGCCTTCACCCTCTCAATCAATACCCTCCCATATAATTTACCAGAAATACTCGACAAACTTATACCTCTTTAATTTGAGCACTCACCTTTGTCCCCTTTGCCTTTGTACAGTGGTACTATGCAAGCATTCCGCCAATCCTCAGGCACCTCACCATGAGTCATACATACATTAAATAACCTTACCAACCAGTCAACAACACAGTCATCCCTTTTTTTATAAATTCCACTGCAATACCATCCAAACCTGCTGCCTTGCCAGCTTTCATCTTTCGCAAAGCTTTTACTACCTCTTCTCTGTTTACCAAATCATTTTCCCTAACCCTCTCACTCTGCACATCACCTTGACCAAAACACCCTATATCTGCCACTCTATCATCAAACACATTCAACAAAACTTCAAACTACTCACTCCACCTCCTTCTCACATCACCACTACTTGTTATCAACTCCCCATTAGCCCCCTTCACTGAAGTTCCCATTTGTTCCCTTGTCTTACGCACTTTATTTACCTCCTTCCAAAACATCTTTTTATTCTCCCTAAAATTTAATGATACTCTCTCACCCCAACTCTCATTTGCCCTCTTTTTCACTTCTTGCACCTTTCTCTTGACCTCCTGCCTCTTTCTTTTATACATCTCCCACTCATTTGCATTATTTCCCTGCAAATACCGTCCAAATGCCTCTCTCTTCTCTTTCACTAATAATCTTACTCCTTCATCCCACCACTCACTACCCTTTCTAATCTGCCCACCTCCCACGCTTCTCATGCCACAAACATCTTTTGCGCAAGCCATCACTGCTTCCCTAAATACATCCCATTCCTCCCCCACTCCCCTTACCTCCTTTGTTCTCACCTTTTTCTATTCTGTACTCAGTCTCTCCTGGTACTTCCCCACACAAGTCTCATTCCCAAGCTAACTTACTCTCACCACTCTCTTCACCCCAACATTCTCTCTTCTTTTCTGAAAACCTCTACAAATCTTCACCTTTGCCTTCACAAGATAATGATCAGACATCCCTCCAGTTGCACCTCTCAGCACATTAACATCCAAAAGTCTCTCTTTTGCGTGCCTATCAATTAACACGTAATCCAATGACGCTCTCTGGCCATCTCTCCTACTTACATACGTATACTTATGTATATCTCTCTCTTTAGACCAGGTATTCCCAATCACCAATCCTTTTTCAACACATAAATCTACAAGCTCTTCACCATTTCCATTTACAACACTGAGCACCCCATGTATACCAATTATTCCCTCAACTGCTACATTACTCACCTTTGCATTCAAATCACCCATCACTATAACCCGGTCTTGTGCATCAAAACCACTAACACACTCATTCAGCTGCTCCCAAAACACTTGCCTCTCATGATCTTTCTTCTCATGCCCATGTGCATATGCACCAATAATCACCCATCTCTCTCCATCAACTTTCAGTTTTACCCATATCAATCTAGAGTTTACTTTCTTACACTCTATCACATACTCCCACCACTCCTGTTTCAGGAGTAGTGCTACTCCTTCCCTTGCTCTTGTCCTCTCACTAACCCCTGACTTTACTCCCACAACATTCCCAATCTACTCTTCCCCTTTACCCTAGAGCTTCGTTTTACTCAGAGCCAAAACATCAAGGTTCCTTTCCTCATACCACCTATCTCTCCTTTTTTCTCAACTTGGTTACATCCACACACATTTAGACACCCCAATCTGAGCCTTCAAGGAGGATGAGCACTCCCCACGTGACTCCTTCTTCTGTTTCCCCTTTTAGAAAGTTAAAATACAAGGAGGGGAGGGTTTCTAGCCCCCCGCTCCCGTCCCCTTTAGTCACCTTCTACGACACGTGAGAAATGCATGGGAAGTATTCTTTCTCCCCTATCCCCTATTCCTAGGTAAAGGAGCATGGTTTGGTTAAGACAAAAGAGATGGTGAAAACCTTGTGGAAAATGAAATCCAACAAGGCGGCAGATTTGGATGGCACTGCAGTTGAATTTATTAAGAAACGGGATGACTGTGTTGTTGATTGCTTGGTAAGGATATTCAATGTATGTATGGGTCATGGTGAAGTGCCTGAGGATTGGCAGAATGCATGCACAGTGCCATTGTACAAAGGCAAAGGGGATAAAGGTGAGTGTTACTACAGAGGTATAAGCTTGCTGAGTATTCCTGGGAAATTATATGGAAGGGTATTGATTGAGACGGTGAAGGCATGTACAGAGCATCAGATTAGAGGGTAGCAGCGTGGTTTCAGAAGTGGTAGAGGATGTGTGGATCAGGTGTTTGCTTTGAAGAATGAGGGTGAGAAATACTTAGAAAGAAATACTTAGAAAAACAGATGAATTTGTATGTAACATTTATGAATCTGAAGAAAGCATATGATAGGGTTGATAGAGATGCATTGTGGAAGGTCATACAAGTATATGGTGAGGGAGGTAAGCTGCTACAAGCAGTGAAAACTTCTTATCAAGGATGTAAGGCATGTGTGTGAGTAAGAAGAGAGGAAAGTGATTGGTTCCCAGTGAAGGTCAGTCTGTGGCAGGGGTGTGTGATATCCCCATGGTTATTTAATTTGTTTATGGATGGGGTGGTTAGGGAGGTAAATGCAAGAGTTTTGAAAAGAGGGTCAAGCATGCAGTCTGTTGGGGATGAGAGGGCCTGGGAAGTGAGTCAGTTGTTTGCCAATGATACGGTAGTGGTGGCTGATTCAGGTGAGAAACATCAGAAGTTGGTGACTGAGTCTGGAAAGTGTGTGAAAGGAGAAAGTTGAGAGTAAATGTGAATAGGAGCAAGGTTATTAGGTTCAGTAAGGCTGAGGGACAAGTTAGTTGGGATGTAAGTTTGAATGGAGAAAAACTGGAGGAAGTGAAGTGTTTTAGATATCTGGGAGTGGAACAATGGAAGCAGAAGTGAGTCGAAGGGTGTGAGAAGGGGCAAAGGTTTCAGGACCAATGAAGAATATGTGGAAAGAGAGAACGTTAGCTCAGAGAGCAAAAATGGGTATGTTTGAAGGAACAGTACTGCTAACAATATCATATGGTTGCAAGGCATGGGCTACAGAAAGGGTTGTACAGAGGAGGGTGGATGTGTTGGAAATGAGATGTTTGAGGACAATATGTGGTGTGAGGTGGTTTGATCAAGTAAGAAATGAAAGGGTAAGAGAGATGCGTGGAAATAAAAAGAGTGTGGTTGAGAGAGCAGAAGAGGAAGTGTTGAAATGGTTTGGACATATGGAGAGAATGAGTGAGGAAAGATTGACAAAGAGGACATATGTGTCAGAGGGGGAGGGAACAAGGAGAAGCATGCAAGAGAGGCATGCAAGAAATATAGTGAATTGGAACGATGTGGTATACCGAGGTCGACATGCTGTCAATCGACTGAACCTGGTCATGTGAAACGTCTGGGGTAAACCATGGGAAGGTCTGTGGGGCCTGGATGTGGATAGGGAACTCTGGTTTTGGTGCATTACACATGACATCTAAAGGCTGAGTGTAAACAAATGTGGCCTTTTTTGTCTGTTTACCAAACAGCGTCGTAGCTACGTCTGCTGTATATCAACTGACTTATATTTCTTTCTTGTATCTCCCCTGATGATGTGATTATTACATGAAAGTGCAATTGGGAACTTATCATGATTCATTTCCTTGTGGACTCATACGAATATTCTTGATAACCCGTTAAATTGTGATCCTTTCCAATATCAACATATACACACACGTATATACATATACACAGACATTACATACATACAAGGGCACATATTCATACTTGCTTGCCTTCATCCATTCCTGTCACTACCCTGCCCCAAAGGAAAACAGCATTGCTATCCCCTGCTTCGTCATTAAAATTACTATTATCATCAGTAATACTGTAGTTTCATTATTATCATTATCAATAACAAAGTAATTTTATATGTCAAGCTTCCATTAGGCCTAAAATAAACCTATTTTTAGGTATGCAACAGAGATGTCACTTACTTAGCCTTCTTGGCAGGAGATATGTCAC
The DNA here is from genome assembly GCF_036320965.1 of Panulirus ornatus. NCBI lineage: Eukaryota > Metazoa > Arthropoda > Malacostraca > Decapoda > Palinuridae > Panulirus > Panulirus ornatus. Next base: position 30,903,701 of record NC_092235.1, on the reverse strand, counting down.
TGTCAGAGGATCGCTTGATGGCTGGCTGAGGAGAAGATGTTGGGGATGAACCATCACCCATTGCCTCATCGAGACTGGGGCTGACCTTTACGTCTAGCTCTTCCTCTGCACCCCATGAAAAGAAAGAAGAAATGCACCTTTATGGTCAAAAACCAATTAATACATCTTTAAAATTCATGATAAAAATGAATACAAGGGAATGCAAAAAGAAACACACCTTTAGCTCCTTTTGAGGATTCTTATGAAAGCATTTGAAAATAAGATTTACACAGTCAAGCCCTGCTATACCAAACTAATTAGGGGAAACCCTCTGATCAATAAATTTTTCTGATATATAAGATCAGTCTGTTAGAGCAGATCTTCATTAAAAACTCTGGATAAATCCAATAAATCTAAAATAGTCTGAAGTGGCCATGTGGGGAAGATTCTTATGAAATGCTGTGATGTATGTACAACATATGTACTTCCTGTATGTACAGTACAAGGACAATGCAAAAATCTATTGTATAGAATCTGCATTGTACTTTACAGAGCAGTTACTGGTTGTACACTAGTTGTGATTGTAGGGCTAAATGTGATGATGGAGGTGGCTATAGTAGTGGTGATGGAGTTGGAGACAATGGTGGAGGTGGCAGCATATTTCACTTACAGTATACCATGTACTACACTTAAACATATACTAATACACATTATTTACAATATATTTTTATGTTGGATACAAAAGTCTACATCGAGGCTGGGCCTTAACTGAAATATAAAGAGGTTGATGAAATGGAAAAAGAAGAAATGAGAAAAAGTATCAGTGAATTTTGGAGGAAAAAAAAAACAACAACTGTACAGCACATACTTGTGCACTATTCACTATTTTCCTCCACGAGCTCTATCTATATCTCTGATGCATGTTCCAATTAGAACTACCTCAGAGTAGTGGCCATGGCAATAGAGCCTCCATAACTAGTGAACTCCAGTGCTGCTTGATAACTCTTTGTGCCTCAACCTTAAAAGGCCACTAGCACAAGGCAACTCTAGTGCAGTGTTTGCAGAAGCTCCTACCTGATGTTTATACTGACAACTTTTATCCATCTTCCTACCTACTATTTCTACCTAATGTTTCAACCTAATGGTTCAGCCTAAATGTTTCAACCTAATGGTTCAGCCTTAATGTTCCTACCTATTACTTCTATCTACTGTTCCTACCATTTTGCGCCAAAAATGCAGGTATGAATTATGTACATGTGTATATATGTATATGTCTGTGTATGTATATGTATGTATATGTTGAAATGTATAGGTATGTATGTGTGGTGGGGTGGCAGCGGGAATAAATAAAGGCAGCAGGTATGAATTATGTACATGTGTATATATGTATATGTCTGTGTATGTATATGAATGTATATGTTGAAATGTATAGGTATGTATGTGTGGTGGGGTGGCAGCGGGAATAAATAAAGGCAGCAGGTATGAATTATGTACATGTGTATATATGTATATGTCTGTGTATGTATATGAATGTATATGTTGAAATGTATAGGTATGTATGTGTGGTGGGGTGGCAGCGGGAATAAATAAAGGCAGCAGGTATGAATTATGTACATGTGTATATATGTATATGTCTGTGTATGTATATGTATGTATATGTTGAAATGTATAGGTATGTATGTGTGTGTGTGTGGGAGAAATCCTCCCCACCTATTTCTTCAACTTTTCAAAAGAAGGATCAAAGAAGGGGGCCAATTGAGGATATTCCTTCTGAGGCTCAGTCCTCTGTTCTTAACGCTACCTAACTAATATGCGAAATGGCAAATATGTATGAAAAAAGTACATATGTGCGTATATGAGTGGATGGGCCATTCTTCGTCTGTTCCTTGTGTGTGTGTGTGGGAGAAATCCTCCCCACCTATTTCTTCAACTTTTCAAAAGAAGGATCAAAGAAGGGGGCCAATTGAGGATATTCCTTCTGAGGCTCAGTCCTCTGTTCTTAACGCTACCTAACTAATATGCGAAATGGCAAATATGTATGAAAAAAGTACATATGTGCGTATATGAGTGGATGGGCCATTCTTCGTCTGTTCCTTGTGTGTGTGTGTGGGAGAAATCCTCCCCACCTATTTCTTCAACTTTTCAAAAGAAGGATCAAAGAAGGGGGCCAATTGAGGATATTCCTTCTGAGGCTCAGTCCTCTGTTCTTAACGCTACCTAACTAATATGCGAAATGGCAAATATGTATGAAAAAAGTACATATGTGCGTATATGAGTGGATGGGCCATTCTTCGTCTGTTTCCTTGCACTACCTCGCTAAGCGGGAGACAGCGACAAAGCAAAATAAATAAATAAATATGTCTGTGTATGTATATGAATGTATATGTTGAAATGTATAGGTATGTATGTGTGGTGGGGTGGCAGCGGGAATAAATAAAGGCAGCAGGTATGAATTATGTACATGTGTATATATGTATATGTCTGTGTATGTATATGAATGTATATGTTGAAATGTATAGGTATGTATGTGTGGTGGGGTGGCAGCGGGAATAAATAAAGGCAGCAGGTATGAATTATGTACATGTGTATATATGTATATGTCTGTGTATGTATATGTATGTATATGTTGAAATGTATAGGTATGTATGTGTGTGTGTGTGGGAGAAATCCTCCCCACCTATTTCTTCAACTTTTCAAAAGAAGGATCAAAGAAGGGGGCCAATTGAGGATATTCCTTCTGAGGCTCAGTCCTCTGTTCTTAACGCTACCTAACTAATATGCGAAATGGCAAATATGTATGAAAAAAGTACATATGTGCGTATATGAGTGGATGGGCCATTCTTCGTCTGTTTCCTTGCACTACCTCGCTAAGCGGGAGACAGCGACAAAGCAAAATAAATAAATAAATATGTCTGTGTATGTATATGAATGTATATGTTGAAAAGTGTAGGTATGTATATTTGCGTGTGTGGACGTGCATGTATATACATGTGTATGGGGGTGGGTTGGGCCATTCTTCGTCTGTTTCCTTGCACTACCTCGCTAAGCGGGAGACAGCGACAAAGCAAAATAAATAAATAAATATGTCTGTGTATGTATATGAATGTATATGTTGAAATGTATAGGTATGTATGTGTGGTGGGGTGGCAGCGGGAATAAATAAAGGCAGCAGGTATGAATTATGTACATGTGTATATATGTATATGTCTGTGTATGTATATGTATGTATATGTTGAAATGTATAGGTATGTATGTGTGGTGGGGTGGCAGCGGGAATAAATAAAGGCAGCAGGTATGAATTATGTACATGTGTATATATGTATATGTCTGTGTATGTATATGTATGTATATGTTGAAATGTATAGGTATGTATGTGTGGTGGGGTGGCAGCGGGAATAAATAAAGGCAGCAGGTATGAATTATGTACATGTGTATATATGTATATGTCTGTGTATGTATATGTATGTATATGTTGAAATGTATAGGTATGTATGTGTGGTGGGGTGGCAGCGGGAATAAATAAAGGCAGCAGGTATGAATTATGTACATGTGTATATATGTATATGTCTGTGTATGTATATGAATGTATATGTTGAAATGTATAGGTATGTATGTGTGGTGGGGTGGCAGCGGGAATAAATAAAGGCAGCAGGTATGAATTATGTACATGTGTATATATGTATATGTCTGTGTATGTATATGTATGTATATGTTGAAAAGTGTAGGTATGTATATTTGCGTGTGTGGACGTGCATGTATATACATGTGTATGTGGGTGGGTTGGGCAACTCTTTTGTCTGTTTCCTTTCGCTACCTCGCTGATGCAGGAGACAGCAACAAATTATAATAATAATAACAAAAAATATATACAATGTTATTTGGTTGCGAGGCGTGGGCTATAGATAAGGTTATGTGGAAGAGGGTGGATATGTTGGAAATGAGATGTTTGAGGACAATGTGTGGTGTGAGGTGGTTTGATCGAGTAAGTAACGTAAGGGTAAGAGAGATGTGTGGAAATAAAAAGAGTGTGGTTGAGAGAGCAGAAGAGGGTGTTTTGAAATAGTTTGGTCACATGGAGAAAATGAGTGAGGAAAGATTGACAAAGAGGATATATGTGTCAGAGGTGGAGGGAACAAGGAAAAGTGGGAGACCAAATTGGAGGTGGAAAGATGGAGTGAAAAAGATTTTGAGCAGTTATTGGGCTTAGGCCATATACTTGTAGTAACTCGTTGATCTTACAGTCTGTAGATTCAGATGGTAAATACTTTCTAAATTCTTATCACTCTGGACATACATTAAGTTCCATACTATTTTATACACAGGTTATATGAACTAAGATAACTTCATATATAACAAACATATTTAATATTCTTTTTTATATCAAGGCATTTCAGTTAGTTTTAAAAGGAAACTGGACAAACAGAAAACCATAATGGAAGGAACATGCATTTTGAATATTTATATGTCAAAAGAGACAAGAAAACCATCAGGTCAATTGCAGAGACTTTCAAGACATGAAGGATGAAAAGGGAAATAAAACACAAAGATGTAAACATTATCTTAGTATAATCAACTCGAAAAAAATTCTTAAATGCTACATACAAATCCATTTGCTTTTCTAAGTATTTCTCACATACATTCTTCAAAGCAAACACCTGATCCACACATCCTCTACCACTTCTGAAACCACACTGCTCTTCCCAATCTCATGCTCTGTACATGCCTTCACCCTCTCAATCAATACCCTCCCATATAATTTACCAGGAATACTCAACAAACTTATACCTCTGTAATTTGAGCACTCACTCTTATCCTCTTTGCCTTTGTACAATGGCACTATGCACGCATTCCGCCAATCCTCAGGCACCTCACCATGAATCATACATACATTAAATAACCTTACCAACCAGTCAACAATACGGTCACCCCCTTTTTTAATAAATTCCACTGCAATACCATCCAAACCTGCTGCCTTGCCGGCTTTCATCTTCCGCAAAGCTTTTACTACCTCTTCTCTGTTTACCAAATCATTTTCCCTATAAATGCTACATACAAATCCATTTGCTTTTCTAAGTATTTCTCACATACATTCTTCAAAGCAAACACCTGATCCACACATCCTCTACCACTTCTGAAACCACACTGCTCTTCCCCAATCTCATGCTCTGTACATGCCTTCACCCTCTCAATCAATACCCTCCCATATAATTTACCAGGAATACTCAACAAACTTATACCTCTGTAATTTGAGCACTCACTCTTATCCTCTTTGCCTTTGTACAATGGCACTATGCACGCATTCCGCCAATCCTCAGGCACCTCACCATGAATCATACATACATTAAATAACCTTACCAACCAGTCAACAATACAGTCACCCCTTTTTTAATAAATTCCACTGCAATACCATCCAAACCTGCTGCCTTGCCGGCTTTCATCTTCCGCAAAGCTTTTACTACCTCTTCTCTGTTTACCAAATCATTTTCCCTATAAAATGCTACATACAAATCCATTTGCTTTTCTAAGTATTTCTCACATACATTCTTCAAAGCAAACACCTGATCCACACATCCTCTACCACTTCTGAAACCACACTGCTCTTCCCAATCTCATGCTCTGTACATGCCTTCACCCTCTCAATCAATACCCTCCCATATAATTTACCAGGAATACTCAACAAACTTATACCTCTGTAATTTGAGCACTCACTCTTATCCTCTTTGCCTTTGTACAATGGCACTATGCACGCATTCCGCCAATCCTCAGGCACCTCACCATGAATCATACATACATTAAATAACCTTACCAACCAGTCAACAATACGGTCACCCCCTTTTTTAATAAATTCCACTGCAATACCATCCAAACCTGCTGCCTTGCCGGCTTTCATCTTCCGCAAAGCTTTTACTACCTCTTCTCTGTTTACCAAATCATTTTCCCTATAAAATGCTACATACAAATCCATTTGCTTTTCTAAGTATTTCTCACATACATTCTTCAAAGCAAACACCTGATCCACACATCCTCTACCACTTCTGAAACCACACTGCTCTTCCCAATCTCATGCTCTGTACATGCCTTCACCCTCTCAATCAATACCCTCCCATATAATTTACCAGGAATACTCAACAAACTTATACCTCTGTAATTTGAGCACTCACTCTTATCCTCTTTGCCTTTGTACAATGGCACTATGCACGCATTCCGCCAATCCTCAGGCACCTCACCATGAATCATACATACATTAAATAACCTTACCAACCAGTCAACAATACGGTCACCCCCTTTTTTAATAAATTCCACTGCAATACCATCCAAACCTGCTGCCTTGCCGGCTTTCATCTTCCGCAAAGCTTTTACTACCTCTTCTCTGTTTACCAAATCATTTTCCCTATAAATGCTACATACAAATCCATTTGCTTTTCTAAGTATTTCTCACATACATTCTTCAAAGCAAACACCTGATCCACACATCCTCTACCACTTCTGAAACCACACTGCTCTTCCCAATCTCATGCTCTGTACATGCCTTCACCCTCTCAATCAATACCCTCCCATATAATTTACCAGGAATACTCAACAAACTTATACCTCTGTAATTTGAGCACTCACTCTTATCCTCTTTGCCTTTGTACAATGGCACTATGCACGCATTCCGCCAATCCTCAGGCACCTCACCATGAATCATACATACATTAAATAACCTTACCAACCAGTCAACAATACGGTCACCCCCTTTTTTAATAAATTCCACTGCAATACCATCCAAACCTGCTGCCTTGCCGGCTTTCATCTTCCGCAAAGCTTTTACTACCTCTTCTCTGTTTACCAAATCATTTTCCCTATAAAATGCTACATACAAATCCATTTGCTTTTCTAAGTATTTCTCACATACATTCTTCAAAGCAAACACCTGATCCACACATCCTCTACCACTTCTGAAACCACACTGCTCTTCCCAATCTCATGCTCTGTACATGCCTTCACCCTCTCAATCAATACCCTCCCATATAATTTACCAGGAATACTCAACAAACTTATACCTCTGTAATTTGAGCACTCACTCTTATCCTCTTTGCCTTTGTACAATGGCACTATGCACGCATTCCGCCAATCCTCAGGCACCTCACCATGAATCATACATACATTAAATAACCTTACCAACCAGTCAACAATACGGTCACCCCCTTTTTTAATAAATTCCACTGCAATACCATCCAAACCTGCTGCCTTGCCGGCTTTCATCTTCCGCAAAGCTTTTACTACCTCTTCTCTGTTTACCAAACAGCGTCGTAGCTACGTCTGCTGTATATCAACTGACTTATATTTCTTTCTTGTATCTCCCCTGATGATGTGATTATTACATGAAAGTGCAATTGGGAACTTATCATGATTCATTTCCTTGTGGACTCATACGAATATTCTTGATAACCCGTTAAATTGTGATCCTTTCCAATATCAACATATACACACACGTATATACATATACACAGACATTACATACATACAAGGGTACATATTCATACCTGCTTGCCTTCATCCATTCCTGTTGGTACCCCACCACATAGGAAATAGCATCACTACTCCCTGCTTCAGCGAGGTAGCGCCAGGAAAACAGACAAAAAAAAAGGCCAAATTCGTTCACACTCAGTCTCTAACTGCCATGTGTAATGAATGTGTTAAAAATGTGAAGCCATAAAAAATCTAGACACATGTCTCAACCCATTTTACTCTATCCTTTTTCTAAACTTTTCCTTTTTCTGTAGCCTGCGTGGCGCAAATAATTGTGTCCCCCATCACACCCATTTCATATTCAATATATGTATAGACCCATATTGTTAACATTATCATTAAAGTATTTAGTGACATGGTGTCTGGCAGAAATGAAGGAAAGGCTTATTTGCTCACATCCAAATCCTACCTGTCATGTGTAATGCACATCTATCCACTCCTTATCAACAACAAGAGCTCCTGACCATCACGTGATTCTCCCAACTGCTTCATATACTTTGTTCAAGCCTTATGACAGTACATTGCCCCGTGTAAACCATATCAAAACTCTATCCAATACACATCTTTCATCCGAGCGTATATTCAGGCCCTAAGTGCTCACACCTCAGTAAAGTCTACTGAAAGACCCCCAACCTTCAACAAATATATCTGACAAAACACTGACACACTGAAATAACCCAACAAGCACAGAACATCTGCCCTTAACTCAGTCTTGAACTTTAACCCACCAGACACACACAAATCAAAAACCACACTCCCCAGACAAACACCAGTCCATCTATCTGTAAATACACAATCTCACCCCTAACAAATTTATTCGATCATATTTTCAAAGATGTATTCATTCTAAGTGAGTAAGTTGTTGTTCGCTGATGATGCAGCACTGGTGGCTGATTCGGGTGAGAAACTGCAGAAGCTGAGTTTGGTAAAGTGTGTGAAAGAAGAAAGCTGAGAGTAAATGTGAATAAGAGCAAGGTTATTAGGTACAGCAGGGTTGAGGGACAAGTCAATTGGGAGGAAAGTTTGAATGGAGAAAAACTGGAGGAAGTATCTATCCATAGCCCACGCCTCAAAACCATACAACACTGTTGGAACCACTATTCCTTCAAACATACCCATTTTTGCTTTCCGAGTTAATGTTCTCGACTTCCACACATTCTTCAAGGCTCCCAGGATTTTCGCCCCCTCCCCCACCCTATGATTCACTTCCGCTATCATGGTTCCATCCGCTGCCAAATCCACCCCCAGACATCTAAAACACTCTACTTCCTCCAGTTTTTCTCTATTCAAACTTACCTCCCAATTGACTTGACCCTCAATCCTACTGTACCTAATGACCTTGCTCTTATTCACATTTACTCTTAACTTTCTTCTTTCACACACTTTATCAAACTCAGTCACCAGCTTCTGCAATTTCTCACATGAATCAGCCACCAGCGCTGTATCATCAGCGAACAACAACTGACTCACTTCCCAAGCTCTCTCATCCACAACAGACTTCATACTTGCCCCTCTTTCCAAAACTCTTGCATTCACCTCCCTAACAACCCCATCCATAAATAAATTAAACAACCATGGAGACATCACACACCCCTGCCGCAAACCTACATTCACTGAGAACCAATCACTTTCTTCTCTTCCTACACGTACACACTACATCCTCGATAAAAACTTTTCACTGCTTCTAAAAACTTGCCTCCCACACCATATATTCTTAGTACCTTCCACACAGCATCTCTATCAACTCTATCATATGCCTTCTCCAGATCTATAAATGCTACATACAAATCCATTTGCTTTTCTAAGTATTTCTCACATACATTCTTCAAAGCAAACACCTGATCCATACATCCTCTACCACTTCTGAAACCACACTGCTCTTCCCCAATCTCATGCTCTGTACATGCCTTCACCCTCTCAATCAATACCCTCCCATATAATTTACCAGGAATACTCAACAAACTTATACCTCTGTAATTTTAGCACTCACTCTTATCCTCTTTGCCTTTGTACAATGGCACTATGCACGCATTCCGCCAATCCTCAGGCACCTCACCATGAATCATACATACATTAAATAACCTTACCAACCAGTCAACAATACGGTCACCCCCTTTTTTAATAAATTCCACTGCAATACCATCCAAACCTGCTGCCTTGCCGGCTTTCATCTTCCGCAAAGCTTTTACTACCTCTTCTCTGTTTACCAAATCATTTTCCCTAACCCTCTCATTTGCACACCACCTCGACCAAAACACCCTGTATCTGCCACTCTATCATCAAACACATTCAACAAACCTTCAAAATACTCACTCCATCTCCTTCTCATATCACCACTACTTGTTATCACCTCCCCATTAGCGCCCTTCACTGAAGTTCCCATTTGCTCCCTTGTCTTACGCACTTTATTTACCTCCTTCCAGAACATCTTTTTATTCTCCCTAAAATTTAATGATACTCTCTCACCCCAACTCTCATTTGCCCTCTTTTTCACCTCTTGCACCTTTCTCTTGACCTCCTGTCTCTTTCTTTTATACATCTCCCACTCATTTGCATTTTTTCCCTGCAAAAAATCGTCCAAATGCCTCTCTCTTGTCTTTCACTAATAATCTTACTTCTTCATCCCACCACTCAATACCCTTTCTAATCAACCCACCTCCCACGTTTCTCATGCCACAAGCATCTTTTGCGCAAGCCATCACTGCTTCCCTAAATAAGTCCCTCCTCCCCCACTCCCCTTACCTCCTTTGTTCTCACCTTTTTCCAATCTGTACTCTGTCTCTCCTGGTACTTCCTCACACACGTCTCCTTCTCTCACCACCCTCCTCACCCCAACATTCTCTCTTCTTTTCTGAAAACCCATACAAATCTTCACCTTCGCCTCCACAAGATAATGATCAGAGAGATGTGTGGTAAAAAAAGGAGTGTGGTTGAGAGAGCAGAAGAGGGTGTTTTGAAATAGTTTGGTCACATGGAGAGAATGAGTAAGGAAAGATTGACAAAGAGGATATATGTGTCAGAGGTGGAGGGAACAAGGAAAAGTGGGAGACCAAATTGGAGGTGGAAAGATGGAGTGAAAAAGATTTTGAGTGATCGGAGCCTGAATATGCAGGAGGGTGAAAGGCGTGCAAGGAATAGAGTTAATTGGAACGATGTGGTAGACCGGGGTCGACGTGCTGTCAATGGATTGAACCAGGGCATGTGAAGCGTCTGGGGTAAACCATGGAAAGTTTTGTGGGGCCTAGATGTGGAAAGGGAGCTGTGGTTTCGGTGCATTATTACATGACAGCTAGAGACTGAGTGTGAACGAATGGGGCCTTTGTTGTCTTTTCATAGCGCTACCTCGCACACATGAGGGGGGAGGAGGTTATTATTCCATGTGTGGCAAGGTGGCAATGGGAATGAATAAAGGCAGACAGTATGAATCATGTACATGTGTATATATGTATATGTCTGTGTGTGTATATATATGTATACATTGAGATGTGTAGGTATGTATATTTGCGTGTGTGGACGTGCATGTATATACATGTGTATGTGGGTGGGTTGGGCCATTCTTTCGTCTGTTTCCTTGCACTACCTCGCTAAGCGGGAGACAGCGACAAAGCAAAATAAATAAATAAATATGTCTGTGTATGTATATGAATGTATATGTTGAAATGTATAGGTATGTATGTGTGTGTGTGTGTGGGCATGTATGTACATACATGTGTGTGTGGGTGGGTTGGGCAACTCTTTTGTCTGTTTCCTTTCGCTACCTCGCTGATGCAGGAGACAGCAACAAATTATAATAATAATAACAAAAAATATATACAATGTTATTTGGTTGCGAGGCGTGGGCTATAGATAAGGTTATGTGGAAGAGGGTGGATATGTTGGAAATGAGATGTATGAGGACAATGTGTGGTGTGAGGTGGTTTGATCGAGTAAGTAATGTAAGGGTAAGAGAGATGTTTGGTATTAAAAAGAATGTGGTTGAGTGAGCAGAAGAGGTTGTATTGAAATTTTTTGGTCACATGGAGAAAATGAGTGAGGAAAGGTTGACAAAGAGGATATATGTGTCAGAGGTGGAGGGAACGATGAGAAGTGGGAGACCAAATTGGAAGTGGAAGGATGGAGTGAGAAAGATTTTGAGCAATCGAGGACCTGAACATGCAGGATGGTGAAAGGCATGCAAGGAATAGAGTGGATTGGAATGATGTGGTATACTGGGGTCGACGTGCTGTCAGTGCATTGAACCAGGACATGTGAAGTGTCTGGGGTATTGTGTGGCCTGGATATGGAAAGGGAAATGTGGTTTCGGTGCATTATACATGACAGCTAGAGACTGACTGTGAACGAATGTGGCCTCTGTGTTCTTTTTCTAGCTCTACCTGGCACTCATGCGGGGGTAGGGGGCTGTCATGTCATGTGTGGTGGGGTGGCAGCGGGAATAAATAAAGGCAGCAGGTATGAATTATGTACATGTGTATATATGTATATGTCTGTGTATGTATATGTATGTATATGTTGAAAAGTGTAGGTATGTATAAGTGCGTGTGTGGATCCTTGCGCTGCCTCACAAACGCAGGCAACAGTGACAAAGTACAATATGAATATGAATAGATAATTTGAAGTTGTGCGCAGGAGGATGGATGTGCTGGAAATGAGATGTTTGAGGACAATGTGTGGTGTGAGGTGGTTTGATCGAGTAAGTAACGTAAGGGTAAGAGAGATGTGTGGAAATAAAAAGAGCGTGGTTGAGAGAGCAGAAGAGGGTGTTTTGAAATGGTTTGGGCACATGGAGAGAATGAGTGAGGAAAGATTGACCAAGAGGATATATGTGTCGGAGATGGAGGGAACGAGGAGAAGTGGGAGACCAAATTGGAGGTGGAAAGATGGAGTGAAAAAGATTTTGTGTGATCGGGGCCTGAACATGCAGGAGGGTGAAAGGAGGGCAAGGAATAGAGTGAATTGGAGCGATGTGGTATACCAGGGTTGACGTGCTGTCAGTGGATTGAATCAGGGCATGTGAAGCGTCTGGGGTAAACCATGGAAAGCTGTGTAGGTATGTATATTTGCGTGTGTGGACGTATATATATACATGTGTATGGGGGTGGGTTGGGCCATTTCTTTCGTCTGTTTCCTTGCGCTACCTCGCAAATGCGGGAGACCGGCAAAAAAAAAAAAAATATATATACATATGAGTGTGTGTTATCCCTGGGGATAGGGGAAAATGAATACTTCCCACCTATTCCCTGCATGTCGTAAAAGGCTACTAAAAGGGGAGGAAGGGGGGGGTTGGGGGTAGAAATCCTCCCCACCTGTTTCTTTAACTTTTCAAAAGAAGGAACAGACAAGGGGGCCAATTGAGGATATTCCTTCTGAGGCTCAGTCCTCTGTTCCTAACGCTACCATGCTAACAAGGGAAATGGCAAATATGTATGAAAAAAGTACATATGTGCGTATATGAGTGGATGGGCCATTCTTCGTCTGTTCCCTTGTGTGTGTGTGTGGGAGAAATCCTCCCCACCTATTTCTTCAACTTTTCAAAAGAAGGATCAAAGAAGGGGGCCAATTGAGGATATTTCCTCTGAGGCTCAGTCCTCTGTTCTTAACGCTACCTAACTAATATGCGAAATGGCAAATATGTATGAAAAAATACATATATGCGTAAATGAGTGGATGGGCCATTCTTCGTCTGTTCCCTGGCACTACCCCACCAACAAGAGAAATGGCGATCAAGTATAGTAAATAAACATATATATACATTCATCCATTGTTAAAGTGTACAAAAATTTTTTATCTAAAAGCAAATGGCATTAAGAGGCAGCCCTAGCACTGTATTAATGCCTTGAATGAAGGGTTACTGTAACATGTAACCTCTGAACCTTTTTTCTTTTTAGTTGGATAAGTTTACACCTTGTGAATACCACTCATGGAATTAGTTTGCTCCCCTACACTGTTAAACACAGTATACCCTATTACTGTACATTCTGTAGACAAGGAAAAACATTTTCAGTATATGTGCCTGAATTTGGACAGTAACATTCCACTGAGTCCTAAAATAGTTATTTGAGATGGTGAAAAAAAACAGAAACTCTTGGATGAATGAAATAGGAGTAGAAAGAGTGATATCTTTAAAAGAGAAGACACATAAACTTTACATAGCTAAAAAGTGCAAATAATGAAAGGCATGGATTTGAAGCAAGATATTTATCAAGTTTAAGATTAAACATATCTATGGTACTACCTTTAACTACTCTAACTGGTAAATCATTGCATATGTTAATCCTGTTGAAGTAATAGTACTTCACTCATTCAAGTTAAAACAATTGCCCATGGGTTTATACCTATTACTATGAGTGACATCAGATGAATCTAGCCTTAAATAACTTGTTAGATCAATTTTATTGAAGCCTTTTGTGATTCTGAACACTTGTAGCAAATCACCTTTAAACCTTCATGATTCTAAGCTAAACAAATTTAATTCGTTTAGTCAGCTCTCACAGAATTTGTTTCTCTGGCTAGGAATCACCTTGGTAGCTCATCTCTGTACTTTCTCCATTCGGTCAATGTCTCTCCTTCTGCAGGATGACCAAATCTAAAGACAATATTCATGATGAGAATGCACCAATGAGGTGTAAAGAGTGAATATAATTTCCAGAGACATAAATTCAAAAGTTCTGCATGAGAAACTAGAATTTCATTTACCCTTTTAAGTGCTTTTGTGCACATCTTATTTGGCTTTAGGTCACCAAAGATAATTACACCTAAGTCATTTTCTTTAGCTATCTGTCATAGCTCAAAAGAATTCTTACTGTAGCTTGCCTATTAAAGTATACTAAAAATATATACAACTTTGCCCTTAAGAATATTAAATTCATTCGCTACCAGTTAACCCAGTCCATCAGTTTGAAGCTCGACATTCAGTTTCTGTTGTAGACTGATTTCCTAGCTTAGTATTACTGCAAATTTAGATATCTTACAATGAAACCCAGTATCAGCATCATCAATACATATGAGAAAGAGAACCAGTCGCAAGAGTAATCCCTGTGGCAGAAAACGTATAATGTCGCTTGATCATTTATCACTACTCTTTGTTTATGGTCATTCAGCCAACCTAACCTAACCATCAAAGTATAACCCCATCTCTAACATGTTACCATGTAACTTAACTTTTGTTAATAACCTTTCATGTGGCAACTTACTGAAAGCTTTTTTAAAATCTAATTAGATTACTTTTTCTGTTTTACTCTCATTAAAATGCTGATTATTTCATTAAAGAAAGCAAACAGATTTGTCCAATTGTAAACCACCACGCCTCAGAGAATGATTTATCATGTGGTGGACGGACCTGTAAATGCTTTACTCAGCATGAGTGACAGTTTCTACCAATTTATCAACTACAGACATTCAGCCAATTGAACGATGACTTGATTGGTGATTTACTACCTTTTCTGAATATCGGTGTTACACTGTCAAATTTCCTTGGATAAAACTTCTCTAAGGGTGTTCTTTTAGTTACTCTCATTCCATTTAACAGCTAAATTCTCTTCATCTATCATTTCGATATGCTGCAAAACATTTTCCCCATTTAGCGATGGAAGTGGATATAGGGAATGAGTTGTATCTTCAATTGTACATAAGGATGTAAATAACATTTTTTAAAATCTTTGCCATGATTTTGCTGTATTGAGCTGTGTCACTATTTCTTGTGATCAATGGCCCAATTCAATGGGTAATGACTCTTACCAAGAACACAACTATATAACTCTTTAAGGATCCTTAATTTGCTATTTTAAGTGATAGACTCTTGACACTGACATTTACTTCATTGAGGGACCTAAGAATCTGAGGCATCAATAATTGTACTTCTGAATAAAGGAAGAAGGTGGTGGTTCTACAGGATCTAATATGTGAATATGATCCTTCACCAATGAGGTGAACATCTGCACTATGGTCATTTTATCAACCATTACACAACAAACTTCAAGTGTTATACTTTCCTCACGGTTATATACCACTTCTTTCTCGTTATTATTATATCATACGATGTCCTATAATTCTATATGAGAAAATATCGCTCTTCAAGATGTACATCGTTCTTTGGAAAACCGATTTGGTATGAACAATATGGTGAAATAATTATTTACTCTTTGGTTAATAGTCGTTTTCGTCATATCAAAGTTCTTACAGCTTATCTGATCACAATTTTGGCAACATGAATGACAGAGTTACTGTGATATATAACAGCACATTTCCAGGTAGGCTCCTACTTCAACCCTAATCCAGTAAGGTATATGATGCAGATACTAACAGGTAGTTAGACCCATTAACAATATACTTACAGTGCTCTGTGTAGCGGTGAGTGAGGCGGCACACCTCTGTCAAATAACGGTGAAGCAAATCACACAATACGTCCAGAGGTGTGGAATAAATCCCATGAAATCCTATAGTTTGACTGATTTGCCCAACAGATATCTTGAGCATCTCATTTGTAAACTGGTTCATCATTTTTGATTGCCTGTTGTGTTTGCATCACTCAGCCAGTAATATTTTTCTTATGATAAAACAATAGGTTGTCTCAAACTTTAACTTGGAGCGGCGAATATGTTGTCACTACCTGCCATTTTGCATTGATTTCGACTGATGGTAAATAAATGTCCTATTACTATTTGCGATGAAATATAAACTTGATTTCAGGAATAAATCAGGCATGTGTTACAGAAAAAATATCCATGTTCTTTACGTGTTTTTATTATTATTAAAAAAGTGAAGGCTGTTTACAGAGACATTTACTACAAGTTTCATCAATTCTAAAAGTTAAAGGAACACGATGTATATTTGACCAATGAACTATCATTTAAGACGTCACGTGACCATACCAATTTCCTGAACATATGGTATTGAGAAAATGTGGAGGACAAATTTCATAATTTCAATAAAAATGACGATATAGAATTAGTTATTAAATCTTTAGGTCCATTGATATTTTATTCATGTTTAAGGAGAGAAATTTAATGATTGAATATCTGCCACTGAAAATAGTACAGTCATACATGAGCTCCATACCTAATCCTACATGATAAATGGTAAAGGAAGCCACGGCCTCTCAATGGGTGCCTGACGTTGGCATCTAATGTTGCGAGAGACAAGTTGTCCTATCCCGTCTTCTTCCCTAAAATTACGCTAACCTACATTTCCTATAGGGCTCTATTACGGCTCGCTGGGAAGGTTGGGGGCTTTCTTAGTCTGTTCCTTCACCAGAGCTTGTAAGAGCGGATGGGAGTGTAAGAAAGGGGTGGAAAATCTGTCGAGATCCAGAAAGTAGCAGTCGAGGATGGCCAACCATAGGAAGCAGAGCGACGGTGCTCGGTAGTTCAGCTTTCTTTCATATTTACGTGTGTTCGTCGTCCTCGTTCAGATAATTTGGGTAAAAGTATGAAGACTGTTGTTCCCTGACTGGCTCAATGTAATGTATCGTAATATTTAGAAGGTGAAGCAATTGTAATGAGAAGTTTTGGAGATGTGGCACCGGGCGTGGCCCTGATGCCAAACGTATTGTTATGATGAGTGCGACGCTGCCACTTCTCACATCCCACCACACCACCACCACCATCATCATCATCATCAAGTTTTCCACACTAAATTATATATAACTTTAGCCAGACACGATGAATTCCTCCAGTGATTCATCAACAATTGAGTGAGTGAGGGATTGAGTGTGTGAGATAGGTAACCGCTAATTGCCGCTTCCCTCAATATCCAGAAAAAAAGGAGTGTGTTAAGCAAGGACATGAAAAATACGAAGCTTTTACACTACGTTAATTGTGGCTCAGATGGTTTAGTCATGCATGATTATATATATATATATATATATATATATATATATATATATATATATATATTGCATCCATGACTTCCCTCTATATAAGTAAAGCAATAGTTTGATCGTACATATTTATTATAAATATAAATATTTATTTATTTATTTTATTTATTATACTTTGTCGCTGTCTCCCGCGTTAGCGAGGTAGCGCAAGGAAACACACGAAAGAATGGCCCAACCCACCCACATACACATGTATATGCATACACGTCCACACACGCACATATACATACCTATACATCTCAACGTATACATATATATATATATATATATATATATATATATATATATATATATATATATATATATATATATATATATATATATATATATATATATACACAGACATATACATATATACACATGTACATAGTTCATACTGTCTGCCCTTATTCATTCCCATCGCCACCCCGCCACACATAAAATAACATCCCCCTCCCCCCTCATGTGCGCGAGGTAACGCTAGGAAAAGACAACAAAGGCCCCATTCGTTCACACTGAGTCTCTAGCTTTCATGTAATAATGCACCGAAACCACAGCTCCCTTTCCACATCCAGGCCCCACACAACTTTCCATGGTTTACCCCAGACGCTTCACATGCCATGGTTCAATCCATTGACAGCACGTCGACCACGGTATACCACATCATTCCAATTCACTCTATTCCTTGCACGCCTTTCACCCTCCTGCATGTTCAGGCCCCAATTATTCAAAATCTTTTTCACTCCATCCTTCCACCTCCAATTTGGTCTCCCACTTCTTGTTCCCTCCACCACTCTCCATGTGACCAAACCATTTCAAAACACCCTCTTCTGCTCTCTCAACCACACTCTTTTTATTACCACACATCTCTCTTGCCCTTTCATTACTTACTCGATCAAACCATCTCACACCACATATTGTCCTCAAACATCTCATTTCCAGCACATCCTCCCTCCTCCACACAACCCTATCTATAGCCCATGCCTCACAACCTTATAACATTGTTGGAACCACTATTACTTCATACTCATTTTTGCTCTCTAAGATAACATTCTCTCCTTCCACACATTCTTCATTGCTCCCAGAACTTTTGCCCCCTCCCCGACCCTGTGACTCACTTCCGCTTCCATGCTTCCATCTGCTTCCGAATCCACTCCCACATATCTAAAACATTTCACTTCCTCCAGTTTTTCTCCATTCAAACTTACCTCCCAGTTGACTTGTCCCTCAACCCTACTGTACCTAATAACCTTGCTCTTATTCACATTTACTCTTAGCTTTCTTCTTTCACACACTACCAAACTCAATCACCAGCTTTTGCAGTTTCCCACCCGAATCAGCCACCAGCGCTGTATCATCAGTGTACAACAACTGATTCACTTCCCAAGCTCTCTCATCCACAACAGACTGCATACTTCCCAGTCTCTCCAAAACTCTTGCATTCTCCTCCCTAACAATCCCATCCATAAACAAATTAAACAACCGTGGAGACATCACGCACCCCTACCGCAGACCAACATTCACTGGGAACCAATCACTTTCCTCTCTTCCTACACGTACACATGCCTTACATCCGAGATAAAAGCTTTTCACTGCTTCTAGCAACTTGTTTCCCACTTCATATACGCTTAATACCTTCCACAGAGCATCTCTATCAACTCTACCATATATCTTCTCCAAATCCATAAATGCTACATACAAATCCATTTGTTTTTCTAAGTATTTCTCACATACATTCTTCAAAGCAATCACCTGATCCACACATCCTCTACCACTTTTGAAACCACGCTGTTCTTTCCCAATCTGAGGCTCTGTACATGCCTTCACCCTCTCAATCAATACCCTCCCATATAATTTCCCAGGAATACTCAACAAACTTATACCTCTGTAATTTGAACACTCACCTTTATCCCCTTTGGCTTTGTACAATGGCACTATGCACGCATTCCGCCAATCCTCAGGCACTTTACTATGAGCCATACATACACTGAATATCCAAGCAGTCAACAACACAGTTTCCCCCTTTTTTATTAAATTAGTACGATAGTCACTTGATTCACACGTTGCTATCCTTAGTATGACAGACACTTGGTTCACATGTTGCTTTCCTTAGTAAAACAAACACTTGGTTCACATGTTGCTTTCCTTAGTATGACAGACACTTGGTTCACATGTTGCTTTCCTTGATATAACAAACACATAGTTCACATGTTGCTTTCCTTAGTATGACAGACACTTGGTTCACTTGTTGCTTTCCGTGATACAACAAACACTTAGTTCACATGTTGCTTTTCTTAGTATGACAGACACTTGATTCACATGTTGCTTTCCATTTGTATGACACATTTAGTTCACTTGTTGCTTTCCCTTAGTGTGAGAGACACTGGTGCACTTTTTCTTTTCCCTTAGTATGACTGACACTTGATTTACATGTTGCTCTCCTTTAGTATGAGATATCCATGGTGCACTTTTTGCTTTCCCTTAGTATAACAGAAACTTGGTTCACATGTCGCTTTCCCTCAGTATGAGGAGGACATGAAGAGGAGAATATTTATATCATACTTGATAAGTCAGAACGTGATCATCTGCATCCCTTATATGGTAGTAGTTTAATGCATGTGAAAGAGATCATATTAGATTTTGGTGCTAATATACAGAAAAGCATTAATGGCTTGAAAGATACTTGTAATGTAGCTGAAAATTGATATTTATATATTTATCAGAAATAAATGAGCACAGGAAATGTAAGATCAATGTCTGTGTAACAGGCACACAGACTGTACTTAAATTTGAATTGTTTGATAGTAGAAAATGATCAATACTTGGGGCCCTGTTATTGGAAAACTCGTCTCCATACAGTGCAAATAGGGAATTACAGAATATGGTGTTGCAGGGAATTTGAATTGCAAAGTTATAAAAACATTGTGTTTTATACTTATTTTAATGATCATTTGTATTTCAGACAAGAATTACCAGATGATAATATTCCCCATAAACTCTTTCTGCAGCAACATGGATTTCCTCTACACACCTATTCGAGATTTGAAGCCTGGGATGAAGAATTTGCGACTTGTCTTTATTGTGTTAGAAATAGGTAAGTTAGTGCTCATAATGACAGAGCCAGGTATAAAGAACTTGAAACTTGTCTTTATAGTGTTAGAAATAGTTAATACTCTTAATGACACAGCCAGGGTTGTTGAAAATTCTATGAAGTTAGTACTTTATGATGCAGCCTTTACTCACAAACTGGTTTCATAATGACTAAGTGTTGAATATGAAAAAAGGATGGCATTAAAAAGGGTGAGTGAAAATATACAAAAGGGTGGGTTTAAAAGTTTGAATATTAGAAGTGAAAAAATATGATGATGAGGATGTTTAGTGTCTATAAGGAAAATTTGTAACTCTAGCACCATACCTCTGATTTGCCAAGACAAAAAGTTTTACCAACAATCTGATATAATGAAGAGTGTGATGTGATCTGAGGCACCCAAAACTGCAAAATTTGAACATGTAAGTTTCATAAGGCATTTGTTGTCTGCAGCACGTTACCTACTGACCTGTTTCCAATGTTGCGAGCCTAGTAGATGTTGCGAGTACGAGCCTAGTATCAATATAAGCATAGTATTGCTTTGTCAACCCACTGACCTCTAATATCTACACATGAGATACTTTGCCTCAGGGAATTGACTGCAAGTATCCCTTAAGTGGGATCTCTATCGAAAAGTCTCTACACATCAGTAGGGGTGTTACTCAAAATTTGCTGTCTGGTAACTTAGAATGTATATCCATACATTAATCCATATTATTTTCTCATGAGTGGCCTGCAACAATCACAGAGTTGAAGCAAACAGTACAACTTCTTAACCTTGCACGAGCCAAACAAGGAGACTCAAATTATTACATGGACTTATTAAATATGCTTGACTTGGACATTGTAGAGGAGAGTAATAGTGAATCAGGTGGATGTAGTTTTTATGAAGGTGTGGAAGAACAAAGACAGGGGGCAGAAGAGCATGATATAGGCAACAGTGAGATGAAGGTGATCTTGGTCACAGAGAGAGGAGGGGAGGTGGCAGAAGGAAACAGCAGCATAGTGCAATGTTGCATTGGTTGTTTATCTTATGGGAATGGATGGATCTTACCAGATTCACTCCAACACAATTTGTTTTTGACAGGTAATTCAGAAATAGCAGGCACCTGCTCCATCATTGAGAATTCTGAGGAGCTGGACTATTTTAAGAGTATTTTGGTAATGATCTGATGGAGTGATAGTGATGGAAAGAAATTACCATAGCAGTTTTGTGTAAGAAACATACCCATATTCAAGCTCCCCTATCACAGGTGCCATATTTGTACCAACATCACTCAAGAGCATAGTGCAGAAAACACTCCATATGTACTGAATGGGATGTTCCTAAATTTTTTTGTGTGTACTTAATCGCTGTTTCCAGCATCAGTGAGGTACCAACAAGAAACAGACGAAGAATTGTCCATCCTCTCACATACACATGTGGCAGGGTGGCGACAGGAATGGATGAAGGCAGCAAGTATGAATATGTGCATGTCTGTGTATGTATATGGTGAAATGTATAGGTATGTATATGTGCATGTGTGGGCATTTATGTATATGCATGTGTATTTGGGTGGGTTGGGCCATTATTTCATCTGTTTCCTTGCGCCACTTCGCTAACGCGGGAAACAACGACCAAGTATAATGATAATGATAATAGTAATTTATTTATTTATTTATAGTTATGTTGTCTCACCTAAAATACTAGGATTGCTATATTTTTTCTCCAAATGGACTCTTAAATAGTTGTATTGTCTCTCCAAATGACCAGTATAATAGTTATATTGTCTCTCCAAGTGACCAGTATGATAGTTATAGTGTCTCCAAGTGACCAGTATGATAGTTATATTGTCTCTCCAAGTGACCAGCATGATAGTTATATTGTCTCTCCAAGTGACCAGAATGTTAGTTATATTGTCTCCAAGTGACCAGTATGATAGTTATATTGTCTCCAAGTGACCAGAATGATAGTTATATTGTCTCCAAGTGACCAGTATGATAGTTATATTGGCTCCAAGTGACCAGAATGATAGTTATATTGTCTCCAAGTGACCAGAATGTTTGTTATATTGTCTCCAAGTGACCAGTATGATAGTTATATTGTCTCCAAGTGACCAGAATGATAGTTATATTGTCTCCAAGTGACCAGTATGATAGTTATATTGTCTCCAAGTGACCAGAATGATAGTTATATTGTCTCTCCAAGTGACCAGTATGATAGTCATATTGTCTCCAAGTGACCAGTATAATAGTTATGTTGTCTCTCCAGTTGACCAGTATGATAGTCATATTGTCTCCAAGTGACCAGTGTGATAGTTGTATTGTCTCTCCAAGTGACCAGTATGATAGTTATATTATCTCCAAGTGACCAATATAATAGTTATATTGTCTCTCCAAGTGATCAGTATGATAGTTGCATTGTCTCTCCAAGTGACCAGTATGATAGTCATATTGTCTCTCTAAGTGACCAGTAAGATAGTTATATTGTCTCCAAGTGGCCAGTATGATAGTCATATTGTCTCCAAGTGACCAATATAATATTTATATTGTCTCCAAGTGACCAGTATGAAAGTTGTATTGTCACTCCAAGTGACCAATATAATATTTATATTGTCTCCAAGTGACCAGTATGAAAGTTGTATTGTCACTCCAAGTGACCAGTATGATAGTTATATTGTCTCCAAGTGACCGGTATGAAAGTTGTATTGTCTCTCCAAGTGACCAGTATGATAGTTATATTGTCTCTCCAAGTGACCAATATAATAGTTATATTGTCTCCAAGTGACCAATATAATAGTTATATTGTCTCCAAGTGACCAATATATTAGTTATATTGTCTCCAAGTGACCAGTATGATAGTTATATTGTCTCCAAGTGACCAATATGATAGTTATATTGTCTCCAAGTGACCAGTATGAAAGTTGTATTGTCTCTCCAAGTGACCAGTAAGATAGTTATATTGTCTCCAAGTGACCAATATAATAGTCATATTGTCACTCCAAGTGACCAGTATGATAGTCATATTGTCTCTCCAAGTGACCAGTATGATAGTTATATTGTCTCCAAGTGACCAGTATGATAGTCATATTGTCTCCAAGTGACCAATATAATAGTTATATTGTCTCCAAGTGACCAGTATGAAAGTTGTATTGTCTCTCCAAGTGACCAGTATGATAGTTATATTGTCTCCAAGTGACCAGTATGAAAGTTGTATTGTCTCTCCAAGTGACCAGTATGATAGTTATATTGTCTCCAAGTGACCAATATAATAGTTATATTGTCTCTCCAAGTGACCAGTATGATAGTTATATTGTCTCCAAGTGACCAATCTGATACTTATATTGTCTCATCAAGTGACCAGTATGATAGTTGTATTGTCTCTCCAAGTGACCAGTATGATAGTTATGTTGTCTCCAAGTGACCAGTATGATAGTTGTATTGGCTCCAAGTGACCAGAATGATAGTTATATTGTCTCCAAGTGACCAATATAATAGTTATATTGTCTCATCAAGTGACCAGTATGATAGTTGTATTGTCTCTCCAAGTGACCAGTATGATAGTTATGTTGTCTCCAAGTGACCAGTATGATAGTTGTATTGGCTCCAAGTGACCAGAATGATAGTTATATTGTCTCCAAGTGACCAATATAATAGTTATATTGTCTCATCAAGTGACCAGTATGATAGTTGTATTGTCTCTCCAAGTGACCAGTATGATAGTTATGTTGTCTCCAAGTGACCAGTATGATAGTTGTATTGGCTCCAAGTGACCAGAATGATAGTTATATTGTCTCCAAGTGACCAATATAATAGTTATATTGTCTCCAAGTGACCAGTATGAAAGTTGTATTGTCTCTCCAAGTGACCAGTATGATAGTTATATTGTCTCCAAGTGACCAGTATGATAGTTATATTGTCTCCAAGTGACCAATATAATAGTTATATTGTCTCCAAGTGGCCAGTATGAAAGTTGTATTGTCTCTCCAAGTGACCAGTATGATAGTTATATTGTCTCCAAGTGACCAATATAATAGTTATATTGTCTCCAAGTGACCAGTATGAAAGTTGTATTGTCTCTCCAAGTGACCAGTATGATAGTTATATTGTCTCCAAGTGACCAATATGATAGTTATATTGTCTCTCCAAGTGACCAGTATGATAGTTATATTGTCTCCAAGAGACCAATATGATACTTATATTGTCTCTCCAAGTGACCAGTATGATAGTTGTATTGTCTCCAAGTGACCAGTATGATAGTTATATTGTCTCTCTAAGTGACCAGTATGATAGTTGTATTGTCTCTCCAAGTGACCAATATGATAGTTGTATTGTCTCCAAGTGACCAGTATGATAGTTATATTGTCTCTGCAAGTGACCAGTATGATAGTTGTATTGTCTCCAAGTGACCAATCTGATACTTATATTGTC
Organism: Panulirus ornatus; assembly: GCF_036320965.1. NCBI lineage: Eukaryota > Metazoa > Arthropoda > Malacostraca > Decapoda > Palinuridae > Panulirus > Panulirus ornatus. Next base: position 30,878,859 of record NC_092235.1, on the reverse strand, counting down.
TCTCCAAGTGACCAGTATGATAGTTATATTGTCTCTCCAAGTGACCAGTATGATAGTTGTATTGTCTCCAAGTGACCAGTATGATAGTTATATTGTCTCCAAGTGACCAATCTGATAGTTATATTGTCTCCAAGTGACCAGTATGATAGTTGTATTGTCTCTCCAAGTGACCAGTATGATAGTTATATTGTCTCCAAGTGACCAGTATGATAGTTGTATTGTCTCCAAGTGACCAGTATGATAGTTATATTGTCTCTCCAAGGGATAGGATATTATCCTTGCTTGAGATTGTTTAGTCTTTCAAAGAAATGCCTCACAAATAGAACCTGAAGTACTGGCTTAAATATCACTCATCTTTAAAATTTTGTATTGACTGTAACCGGACAGAAAATGTACTTGGGCCCTAAAAATAGTAAAAATCAGTATGATTTGAATGAAAAGACTTCCTTTTCCCTTAAGCTGGCAATACTTCTCATTATATACCTCAAAGTTCCAGCACTTGGCCTAGATTTAAGCAGTGTTAAACATGCTTCCATTCTGCCATACTTAACCAGGTTCTTAAACATTTGAATATTCTCTTACCAACTTCATATTTTTTCAGCAACCAACATTTTTTCAACACACTTTCCAGTTATTTATACTTGTCATGTACAAAGATTCTTTAAAGGATAGCTTGTATAGCTTTTGTTAACCAAATGCCATTAATTCTTTTCAGTAATTTGGTATAACAAAAATATGAGATATATTTCATATATAGATAGTTTTTCTGTGCATTATGTTTTCTTAGAGTTTGTTACTATACACAGGACTATTATATATTTGGAAAAAGGCGAGCATTTTGTGGAATGTTCACTTAGCCATCCATTTTCATGCAGGTCGACCAAATGTGACAAAAGAAAATCATGAAGTACGATCAGTGAAAGTGGCAGATCGGACTGGCTCAATCAACATATCATTGTGGGATGAACCGGGTCAGCTGTTGCAGGTGGGTTGATGTTGGAGTGAACCAGATCATTTATTGCAAGTGGAGGGGTAATGTAAGATGACAGACGTATGTTCCTTGTAGCTTAGTCTTAAATAAATGGTTTGTAATGGCTTAAAGTGTTGTAGCCAAGGATGATCTGTTGCACATTTTTGTTAGTAAAATTTGGGTAGTGTTAATTTGGGGCAAGTGTAGGATAAAACATTTTGTTGCAGATAGCAGCTTAGTGTCAGATGAAACAGATTTTCTCAGGTACATAGTTGGTTATTGTGAACATCCTTTTTACATCACAAGTTAATATGGGATGAACTGACTATCTATTCCTGGTGGTGTGGTGAACTGCTGTTACTGATGATAGGTTACTTTGTTGAATTGAACCACCTGATTTGGGTGATGGATTAATGTGAGTTGAACTGGATATCTGTTGTGGGTGACAGGCTAATGTGAAGTAAACTAGACTATCTGATGCAGGTGATATGTTAGGGTTATTTTGGTGTGAACTGGACCATCTGTTGTAGCTGTTAGATTGCTGTGAACTGGACCATCTGTTGTAGCTGTGTTAGATTGGTGTGAACTGGACCATCTGTTGTAGCTGTGTTAGATTGGTGTGAACTGGACCATCTGTTGTAGCTGTGTTAGATTGGTGTGAACTGGACCATCTGTTGTAGCTGTTTTAGTTTGGTGTGAACTGGACCATCTGTTGTAGCTGTGTTAAATTGGTGTGAACTGGACCATCTGTTGTAGCTGTGTTAGTTTAGTGTGAACTGGACCATCTGTTGTAGCTGTGTTAGATTGGTGTGAACTGGACCATCTGTTGTAGCTGTGTTAGATTGGTGTGAACTGGACCATCTGTTGTAGCTATGTTAGTTTGGTGTGAACTGGACCATCTGTTGTAGCTGTGTTAGATTGGTGTGAACTGGACCATCTGTTGCAGCTGTGTTAGTTTGGTGTGAACTGGACCATCTGTTGTAGCTGTTTTAGTTTGGTGTGAACTGGACCATTTGTTGTAGCTGTGTTAGTTTGATGTGCACTGGACCGTCTGTTGTAGCTGTTTTAGTTTGATGTGCACTGGACCGTCTGTTGTAGCTGTGTTAGTTTGATGTGCACTGGACCGTCTGTTGTAGCTGTTTTAGTTTGGTGTGAACTGGACCATCTGTTGTAGTTGTGTTAGATTGGTGTGAATTGGACCATCTGTTGTAGCTGTTTTAGTTTGGTGTGAACTGGACCATCTGTTGTAGCTGTGTTAGATTGGTGTGAACTGGACCATCTGTTGTAGCTGTGTTAGTTTGGTGTGAACTGGACCATCTGTTGTAGCTGTGTTAGATTGGTGTGAACTGGACCATCTGTTGTAGCTGTGTTAGATTCGTGTGAACTGGACTATCTGTTGTAGCTGTTTTAGTTTGGTGTGAACTGGACCATCTGTTGTAGCTGTTTTAGTTTGGTGTGAACTGGACCATCTGTTGTAGCTGTGTTAGATTGGTGTGAACTGGACCATCTGTTGTAGCTGTGTTAGTTTGGTGTGAACTGGACCATCTGTTGTAGCTGTGTTAGATTGGTGTGAACTGGACCATCTGTTGTAGCTGTTTTAGTTTGGTGTGAACTGGACCATCTGTTGTAGCTGTGTTAGATTGGTGTGAACTGGACCATCTGTTGTAGCTGTGTTAGTTTGGTGTAAACTTGACCATCTGTTGTAGCTGTTTTAGTTTGGTGTGAACTGGACCATCTGTTGTAGCTGTGTTAGATTGGTGTGAACTGGACCATCTGTTGTAGCTGTGTTAGTTTGGTGTAAACTTGACCATCTGTTGTAGCTGTTTTAGTTTGATGTGAACTGGACCATTTTATGTCAGTTCTGTCTTCTGTATATAATGATGATAATGCAAGGCTTGATATTCTGGAAATGTCTTGCCAGCTGTTGTCCACATCTGCTTTTGAGGGATTTTCTATATAGGATTATACGGAACTGTGTAAGAGTGAGGATGCATGGAAGACGTACCAGAGCCATTCTGTTGGATGTTGAAAGACGGTATATTGGAGTTAAAGAAATAGGTGGATATTAGATAGTGAATATGAATGAGGCAGAGAAATGGATTTTAGGGGTTATGGTGCTATAAGAGTAATATATACAGCATCTTGTGGTGATGGCACAGATGTAGGAGAGGATTGAGTTCTGATGTTTTTTAAATGTTTAACAGTCTTCTTATTGTTCAACAGTGATTATTTACTACTGAATGATATTCTTGTTGTTCCAGCCTGGAGATATCGTTAATTTGACTAAAGGCTATGTCAGTGTCTTCAAAAATTGCTTAACATTATATGTTGGCAAAGGTGGTGATTTGCAGAAAGTCAATGAGTAAGTACTATACATCTTACCATGTGTTAATCAACACAAAACATATTTATGTACCAACCACAAATACTTTCTTGACGTTGCAACCATTACATACTGCCAACATGGACCTGTTTTATTGCCTAGTTAACACTGTTTACAGATGTACTAACCTGTCAAAACTCTTCCCAGATTTACTGCCAGCAGAAGCTGTCCTCACATGTACTAACCAGCAGAAGCTGTCCTCACATGTACTAACCAGCAGAAGCTGTCCTCACATGTACTAACCAGCAGAAGCTGTGTTCACATGTACAGACCAGCAGCAGCTGTCCTCACATGTACTAACCAGCAGAAGCTGTCCTCACATGTACTAACCAGCAGAAGCTGTCCTCACATGTACTAACCAGCAGAAGCTGTCCTCACATGTACTAACCAGCAGAAGCTGTCCTCACATGTACTAACCAGCAGCAGCTGTCCTCACATGTACTAACCAGCAGAAGCTGTCCTCACATGTACTAACCAGCAGAAGCTGTCCTCACATGTACTAACCAGCAGAAGCTGTCCTCACATGTACTAACCAGCAGCAGCTGTCCTCACATGTACTAACCAGCAGCAGCTGTCCTCACATGTACTAACCAGCAGAAGCTGTCCTCACATGTACTAACCAGCAGCAGCTGTCCTCACATGTACTAACCAGCAGCAGCTGTCCTCACATGTACTAACCAGCAGCAGCTCTCCTCACATGTACTAACCAGCAGCAGCTGTCCTCACATGTACTAACCAGCAGAAGCTGTCCTCACATGTACTAACCAGCAGAAGCTGTCCTCACATGTACTAACCAGCAGAAGCTGTCCTCACATGTACTAACCAGCAGCAGCTGTCCTCACATGTACTAACCAGCAGCAGCTGTCCTCACATGTACTAACCAGCAGCAGCTGTCCTCACATGTACTAACCAGCAGCAGCTCTCCTCACATGTACTAACCAGCAGCAGCTGTCCTCACATGTACTAACCAGCAGCAGCTGTCCTCACATGTACTAACCAGCAGAAGCTGTCCTCACATGTACTAACCAGCAGAAGCTGTCCTCACATGTACTAACCAGCAGCAGCTGTCCTCACATGTACTAACCAGCAGAAGCTGTGTTCACATGTACAGACCAGCAGCAGCTGTCCTCACATGTACTAACCAGCAGAAGCTGTCCTCACATGTACTAACCAGCAGAAGCTGTGTTCACATGTACAGACCAGCAGCAGCTGTCCTCACATGTACTAACCAGCAGCAGCTGTCCTCACATGTACTAACCAGCAGAAGCTGTCCTCACATGTACTAACCAGCAGAAGCTGTCCTCACATGTACTAACCAGCAGAAGCTGTCCTCACATGTACTAACCAGCAGCAGCTGTCCTCACATGTACTAACCAGCAGAAGCTGTGTTCACATGTACAGACCAGCAGCAGCTGTCCTCACATGTACTAACCAGCAGAAGCTGTCCTCACATGTACTAACCAGCAGAAGCTGTGTTCACATGTACAGACCAGCAGCAGCTGTCCTCACATGTACTAACCAGCAGCAGCTGTCCTCACATGTACTAACCAGCAGAAGCTGTGTTCACATGTACAGACCAGCAGCAGCTGTCCTCACATGTACTAACCAGCAGAAGCTGTCCTCACATGTACTAACCAGCAGAAGCTGTCCTCACATGTACTAACTAGCAGAAGCTGTGTTCACATGTACAGACCAGCAGCAGCTGTCCTTACATGTACTAACCAGCAGAAGCTGTGTTCACATGTACTAACCAGCAGAAGCTGTCCTCACATGTACTAACCAGCAGCAGCTGTCCTCACATGTACTAACCAGCAGAAGCTGTCCTCACATGTACTAACCAGCAGCAGCTGTCCTCACATGTACTAACCAGCAGAAGCTGTCCTCACATGTACTAACCAGCAGAAGCTGTCCTCACATGTACTAACCAGCAGCAGCTGTCCTCACATGTACTAACCAGCAGCAGCTGTCCTCACATGTACTAACCAGCAGAAGCTGTCCTCACATGTACTAACCAGCAGAAGCTGTGTTCACATGTACAGACCAGCAGCAGCTGTCCTCACATGTACTAACCAGCAGAAGCTGTCCTCACATGTACTAACCAGCAGAAGCTGTCCTCACATGTACTAACCAGCAGAAGCTGTGTTCACATGTACTAACCAGCAGCAGCTGTCCTCACATGTACTAACCAGCAGAAGCTGTCCTCACATGTACTAACCAGCAGCAGCTGTCCTCACATGTACTAACCAGCAGAAGCTGTCCTCACATGTACTAACCAGCAGAAGCTGTCCTCACATGTCCTAACCAGCAGAAGCTGTCCTCACATGTACTAACCAGCAGAAGCTGTCCTCACATGTACTAACCAGCAGAAGCTGTCCTCACATGTACTAACCAGCAGAAGCTGTGTTCACATGTACAGACCAGCAGCAGCTGTCCTCACATGTACTAACCAGCAGAAGCTGTCCTCACATGTACTAACCAGCAGAAGCTGTCCTCACATGTACTAACCAGCAGAAGCTGTGTTCACATGTACAGACCAGCAGCAGCTGTCTTCAGATTTACTGACCAGCAGAAACTAGACACTTGAATACTGAGTGATAGCTACTTTCCTGTTATACAGTGACCCTTAAACACATCCATGCTTGTATGCTGACTGGCAAGTACCCTCCAAATATTAAGTGGCTGGTAGACATGTCCATACTCATTTGCTGACTGTAGATACTCCCCAAATATTAAGTGACAATTAGACATGTCTCCACTTGTATACAGAGTGGTAGATACCTTCCAGATATTAAGTGTTCAGTAGAAATGACCACACTCATTTACTGATTGGCAGATACTTTCCAGTTATTGAGTGATCATTAGGCACATCCACACTTGTATACTGTTTGTTAAACACTTTCCAAATATTAAGTGATGAGTAGATAAGTCCACACTTATACTGCCTTTGTAGGTATTCTCCAAATTTTCAATGACCGGTAGATAAGTCCACACTGGTGTATACTCTCCAAATATTGTAACCAGAAGACATGTCCATGCTTGTATACCTACAAGTAGATGGTTTCCATATTAAGTGACCAGTAGACATGTTCCACACTTGCATACTGAGTGGCAGATACACTCCAAATTTTAATTTTAAGTGACCAGTAGACATTTCCACACTCCTGTACTGACTGGTAGATACTCTCAGTATTAAATGACCATTAGGCATGTCCAAACTCATATACTGACAGGTAGATACTCTCCAAATATTAAGTGACCAGAAGAAATGTCTCTCTGTCTTTCTATACCTCTGATGCCCTTTCCGTATGGGAACTCCCACAAGGGGTTGGCCATGACAAAAGAATCTCAATAACTGATGAACCCCAATGCCAATTCTTAGCCTTTTCTGTCTCACCTTAACAGACCACTGACAGTGTTTTCAGAGGCTCCTACCTAATTTTCTTTCCAAGTACTTTTACATAATGTGTCTATGTAATGTTCCAATATACTGCTCTCTAATGCTGACACCTAATGTCCCTACTTGCTACTTCTAACTAATGCTTATACCTAGTTCTATTAATGTTCCTACGTACTACTTTTATCTCTTGCTCTTCCCATTTTGCCTAAAGTCATGGCTAGCACTTACAGCTCTCTGCAGGAAAATCTAGAGTTACGAGGAATGGATTGTGTGAGTTAAGTGTTGTCAGGTTGTATGAGTGACAAGGAGAGATTATATTTTCGTGGACAAAATGCCAGCATTCCACATGTGGGTGAGACAGAAAGAAAAGACAGCTACATGGGTTAGAGGAGTGCAAATTGACAACCACTAAAGTGCTGGCTCACTACACAGCCAAAGCTAACCCTCTTGATACCCAGGTAGGTAGCGCTGGCAATATGCCTCCCTGGTTGGTGGCTGCCTACCACATACTACCAACCAGTAGACATCACACTTGTATACTGAATGGTAGATGTCCAAGTATTAAGTGATCTGGAGGCATGTCCACACTTGTATACTGACCAGTAGATAGTCCCCAAATATTAAGTGACCAGTAGACACATCCACACTTGTATACTGACTTGTAGATACTCTCCCAGTATTAAGTGATCAATAGACATGTTCACACTCATATACTGACTAGTAGATACTTTCCAAATATTAAATGACCAGAAGGCATGTCCATTTTTGTATACTGACTGGTAGAAACTTTCCAAATATTAAGTGACCAGTAGATATCTCCACACTTGTATATTGACTGGTAGATACTCTCCAAACATTAAGTGACCAGTAGATATGTTCACACTTGTACACTGATGGTTGGTACTTTCTTTAAATTAAGTGATCAGTAGAGATGTCCATACTCATATAATGATTGGTAGGTACTGATAGTAGTTAGTAAGCAGCCATCAATTAGGGAAGTATATTACTAGTACTACCTGCCTGGGTATTGGAAGGGTTTTTGATGGCTGTGTATTGAGCCAGCACTTCAATGGTCAAGTTGCAGTCCTCTTAACCCAGGTAGCTGTCTTTTCTTAAGCCTCACCCACATGCAGACTGGTGGCATTGTGTCCACAAGTGCACAATCTCTCCTTGTCACACATAACACTTGACAAGTAATATACACAGCTTATTCTTCATAGCTCCAGATTTTTCTGCAGTAAGTGCTATGCACTAGCTGTGCCTTTTGGCAAAATGGAAGGAGCAGTATGATAGAAGTGGTGGGTAAGAACTTTAGGCAGGAGCATTGGGTAGAAATTGTAGGTAAAAAAGCATTCGGTAGCAGTAGTAGGTTAGAACATTAGGTAGATACATTAGATAGAAATAGTGAATAAGAACATTTAGCACTAAAGGCTAAGCAGTGGCACGAGTTCACCAGTTATGTAGACTCTTTTGCCATTACCAACCCAATGAGGGAGTTTCCAGAGGGAACAGGCATCAGAGATATATAGATATAGATACCGGCCAAATATTAAGTGACCAGTGGACATGTCCACACCAAAACTATCCAGCAGACACTATCTGTGCACACTAATGAACAAGTATCAGATTGTCCAAGGTCTTGTAAAGATATGTAGTTCTGATTTTTGTTTGTACATACCTTGAGCAAGTGATATTGAATTTATGAGTGGAGAAAAATAATAAAGATCCTTGAAAAACAACATGTCTTCAGTGCAGTAATATTAATTGTTCTATAACTCATTGTTATAGTTTTTTATTCCTATAGGTTTTGTATGCAGTTTTCTGAACAGCCAAATATGTCTGAGCCAAACCCAGAACTTGTGGTCCCAAACAAAGCAATATGTGGTAGTGGTGATTCTGGAAGTGGTGGCACAAGAGGCTCTGGGTCACAGGGAGCCTCAGGAAACTCAAGTGGAAGCCCACTTGTAGACTCTGTACGTGATCCAAGATTACAGAAACCCAGCACAAATGGTGGAAACATGGATCCACGTGGAGGAGGGGGAAGCAGTGTAACAGCTTCCAATGGTCACCACAATGCAGGAGGAAGACATGTGGTGGGTAATTCCACTGCTTCCTCAAATTCCAGTAAAAATCGAAATCACACACAAACAAATAGACAGACTTCTAAGAGGCAGATCATCCATGAATGATAATTAAATAGCAGATATTTTTGGTGTAACAGGAGCTTGATAGAAGATATTTTTGGTGTAGCAGGAGCTGTGATTCCTTTTTGTATGTGGCCATGAACATATCCTGTAAAACTGCAACATTTGACCTAGGTTTTGCTTGGTGAAGCCTTATAAAACCCAATCAGCAAATAAACCTGGGCTGTGTATATTCTTATTGTTCAGAAATTGATTTGTGAAATGCCTGTCAATCTACTGTTTTTGTGATTCAATTGTATATAGGAAAATTTTTTATAAAGAATGTCTATAATGTAATTTTTTATAGAACTGTTATAAGATACCTCCATTATGTGAAATCAGGATTAACAATGCATATTTATGTGTTGGTAGAATTCCTTAGGATTCAGTAGTTTTCCAGTTGCAGATCTCACATTATAGATATCAGTCTTTCCAGTGGGCCCAGATTAAGGTCCAAATATTTTATAAGTATAGCCATTGTGTTTTGTATACCTGATGTAGTTTTTGAATGTTGTTTGTATGTAATATATGTAAATATATATACTGTATAAAACATTTATGTTATACTTGACCAAAATTTATGTACTTGATCTTGTATATCGTATGATAGTGTCATCACTGGTACAATCCAAGTGCACATAGGTATGTTGTGAATGAAAAGTCATATTTGTTCAGGTTGTATTATTGTCAGTGGATGAAAAGATCAGTCTTATTAAAGAATTCACTCCAAAGAAGGTCAATCTTTTCCTGTTACTGATTGTAATGCAACCTAGATGCTTTTGGAGACATGTTAAAGGGATACTGGGATTATGTTATAAAAGAGAAACAAACGCATTCATAGGCTGCCCAGGGTTAAGTGCATAGGTTAGAATCCTAGTAGCAGCAGTCAGTCCATAGTCAACCCAACTGTTCATCCACCCTTAGGGGTTAGTTGATAAAATGGATACCTGGCTTAGGCTAAGGAATGCATGTATAGTGCCATTGCACATAGGCAAAGGGGATAAAGGTGAGTGTTCAAACTACAGAGGCATAAGTTTGTTGGGTATTCCTGGAAAATTGTATGGGAGGGTATTGATTGAGAGGGTAAAGGCATATACAGAGCATCAGACTGGGAAAGAGCAGTCTGGTTTCAGAAGTGGTAGAGGATGTGTGGATCAGATGGTTGCTTTGAAGAATGTGTGTGAGAAATACTTAGAGAAATGGATGGATTTGTATGTGGCATTTATGGATCTGGATAGAGATGCTTTGTGGAAGGTCTTAAAAGTATATGGCATGGGAGGTAAGTTGCTAGAAGCAGTGAGAAATTTTTATCAGGGATGTAAGGCATGTGTACTAGTAGAAAGAGGGGAGAGTTATTGGTTCCCAGTGAAGGTCGGTCTGCAGCAGGGGTATGTGATGTCTCCACAGTTGTTTAATTTGTTTATGGATGAGGTGGTTTTGGAGATACATTCAAGAGTTTTAGAGAGAGGGGAGAGTATGTAGTCTATTGGGATGAGAGGGCCTGGGAAGTGTCATTTGTTGCTCACCAATGATATAGCACTGGTGGCTAATTTGAGTCAAACTCTAGAAGTTGGTGACTGAGTTTGGAAAAGTGTGTAAAAGGAGAGAGTAAATGTGAATAAGAGCAAAGTTATTAGGTTCAGCAGGGTTGAGGGACAAGTTAGTTGGGATGTAAGCTTGAATGGAGAAAAACCAGAGGAAGTGAAGTGTTTTAAATATCTGGGAGTGGACTTAGCAGTGAATGGAACATGGAACTGTGGCAGTGAGTCATAGATGGTGGAGGGGGCAAAGGTTCTGGGAGTGATGAAGAATGTGTGGAAAGAATGGTATCTCAGAGAGCAAAAATGGATGTTTGATGGAATAGTAGTTCCAACAATATTATATGGTTGTGAGGCATGGGCTATAGATAGGGTTGTACGGAGGAGGGGTGGATTTGTTGGAAATTAAATGTTTGAGGACAATGTGTGGTGTGAGGTGGTTTGAAGAATGTGTGGAAAGAAAGAATGGTATCTCAGAGAGCAAAAATGGATGTTTGATGGAATAGTAGTTCCAACAATATTATATGGTTGTGAGGCATGGGCTATAGATAGGGTTGTACGGAGGAGGGGTGGATGTGTTGGAAATTAAATGTTTGAGGACAATGTGTGGTGTGAGGTGGTTTGAATAATGAAAGGGTAAGAGAGATTTGTGGAAATAAAAAGAGTGTAGTTGAGAGAGCAGAAGAGGGTGTGTTGGAATGGTTTGGACACATGGAGAGAATGAGAGAGGAAAGGTTGATAAAGAGGATATATGTGTCAGAGGTGGAGGGAAGAAGAAGTTGGAGACCAAATTGGAGGTGGAAGGATGTAGTGAAAAAGATTTTGAGTGATCAGGGCCTAAACATGCAGGAGGGTAAGAGGCGAGCAAGGAAGAGAGTGAATTGGAACGATGTGGTATACCAGGGTATACGTGCTGTCAGTAGACTGAACCAGGGCATGTGGAACATCTTGGGTAAACCATAGAAAGGTCTGTGGGGTCTGGATGTGGAAAGGAAACTGTGGTTTCGGTGCAATACACATGACAGCTAGAGATTGAGTATGAGCGAATGTGGCATTTTTTGTCTTTTCCTGGTGCTACCTCGCTGTAGGAGGTGGGGGGGTGTTCCCTATGAGTGTGTGTGTGTATGGGGAGCGGGGGGTAGCGTCAGGAAGGGATGAAGGCAGCAATGATGAATATGTATTATACTTTGTCACTGTCTCCCACATTAGCAAGGTAGCACAAGGAAACAGACAAAAGAATGGCCCAACCCACCCACATACACATGTATATACATACACGACCACACACTCACATATACATACCTATACATCTCAACGTATACATATATATACACACACAGACATATACATATATACACATGTACATAATTCATACTGTCTGCCCTTATTCATTCCCATCGCCACCCAGCCACACATGAACTGACATCCCCCTACTCCCTGCATGTGCACGAGGTAGCGCTAGGAAAAGACAACAAAGGCCACATTCATTCACACTAAGTCTCTAGCTGTCATGTATAATGCACCGAAACCACAGCTCCCTTTCCACATCCAGGCCCTACAAAACTTTCCATTGTTTACCCCAGACGCTTTACATGCCCTAGTTCAATCCATTGACAGCACGTCAACCTCGGTATACCACATGGTTCCAATTCACTCTATTCCTTGCACACCTTTCACCCTCTTGCATGTTCAGGCCCCAATCACTCAAAATCTTTTTCACTCCATCTTTCCACCTCCAATTTGGTCTCCCACTTCTCGTTCCCTCCACCTCTGACACATATATATCCTCTTTCTCAAGCTTTCCTCACTCATTCTCTCCATGTGACCAAACCATTTCAAAACACCCTCTTCTGCTCTCTCAACCAAACTCTTTTTATTACCATACATCTCTCTTACCCTTTCATTACTTACTCAATCAAACCACCTCACACCACATATTGTCCTCAAACATCTCATTTCCAGCACATTTACCCTCCTTTGCACAACTCTATCTATAGCCCATGCCTCGCAACCATATAACATTGTTGGATCCACTATCCCTTCAAACATACCCATGTTTGCTTTCCAAGATATTGTACATTCATACTTGCCGCGCCTTCATCCATTCCCATCGCCACCCGGCCACACATGAAATGGCACCCCCCTCCCCCCCTCGAGAAGTAGCGCTAGGAAAAGACAACAAAGGCCACTTTCGTTCACACTCAGTCTCTAGCTCCCATGTGTAATGCACCAAAACTACAGCCCCCTTTCCACATATAGGCCCCATAGACCTTTCCATGGTTTACCCGAGACACTTCACATGCCCTGGTTCAATCCATTGACATGTCGACCCCAGTATACCACATCATTCCAATTCATTCTATTCTTTGCACGCCTTTCACCCTCCTTTATGTTCAGGCCCATTGCTGAAAATTTTTTTCACCCCATCCTTCCACCTCCAATTTGGTCTCCCACTTCTCATTCCCTCCACCTCTGACACACATATCCTCTTTGTCAATCTTTCCTCACTCGTTGTCTCCATGTGACCAAACCATTTCAATACAACCTCTTCTGCTCTCTCAACCACACTCTTTTTATTACCACACATCTCTCTAACCCTTTCATTACTTACTTGATCAGACTACCTCACACCACATATTGTCCTCAAACATCTCATTTCCAACACATCCACCCTCCTCCATACAACCCTATCTAGATCCCATGCCTTGCAACCATATAACATTGTCGGAACCACTATTCCTTTAAACATACCCATTTTTGCCCGCCGAGCTAACGCTCTCGCCTTCCATTCCTGTCACTACCCCACCCCAAAGGAAGCAGCACCACTATCCCCGCTTCAGCAAGGTAGCGCCAGGAAAAGAGACAAAAAAAAGCCACATTCGCTCCCACTCGGTCTCTAGCTGTCATCAGTAATGCACCGAAACCACAGCTTCCTTTCCAAATCCAGACCCCAGAGACCTTTCCATGGTTTATCTCAGATGCTTCACATGCCTGGGTTCAGTCCACTGACAGCACGCTGACCCCGATATACCACATCATTCCAATTCACTCTACTCCTTGCATGCCTTTCACCCTCCTGTATGTTCAGGCCCCAATTGCTCAAAATCTATTTCACTCTGTCCTTCCACCTCCAATTTGCTCTCTTACTTCTTGTTCTCTCACCCTCTGACACATATATCCCCTTTGTCAATCTTTCCTCACTCATTCTCTCTATATGTCCAAACTATTGCAACACACCCTCTTCTGCTCTAATCTCCCCTCTTTTGGCTTCCTTCTCTCGCTTTGCTCCTTTATATCCAGCCAATCTATATATGTGGTTGTCTCTCCTTTATCGTTCTGTAATTCCATCTTTTGGCTCATTGAACATACTTGGTATTATCGTAACATCCTCTCTTTCTTGGAAACCCCACATTTTAGGAAAGGAATAGCTAAGTCTGCCTCTAAGAAACTGGGTGTCCTGTTTAGATGTCAAAACTTCTCTCTCTTCTGAACAGTTATTACGTTTATACAAGGGATTGATTCATCCTTGTATGGAATACTGCTTACACATTTGGGGTGGTTCTATCTCTGCATCCTTACTTAACAGAGGTGTCAAAAGCAGTCCAACTTATATACTGTCCAAGGCTAACTTCCAGACTTTACCCCCTTGCCCTACGCCACAATGTTGGTTGACTTTTCCTCTTCTGTAGGTATTAATTTGGTTTTTGCTCACTAGAGCTGGCTGCTTGTGTACCCACACCACTACCTAGACCATGCAGTACTCGGCAAGCTACTGAGTCATGATTACTGTGTGGCCATCGGCAACTCAAGGGTGGGCCATTTTGATACCTGCTTCTTTCCTAACACGTCAGAGCTTTGGGACTCTCTACCTTCTCATGCCTTTCCCAGTAAAGGACAGGTTCTTCACTTCTACCAAAATTTGTAATATTTTCCCTTGTCTTTTCTTTTCCATTTCATAATTTCTTCTATATTCTGATTATGGCCTGGCCTTGATGTGGACTTTTGTCCATGATTGAGCCTTAAAAAAAGCAGGTTCAGTTTTACTTCTTAGATATACATTAAATATTCTCATCATTAGTGTTCCTATCTGTTGTTGTGAAAGAGTAACTGAAAAAGGAATTAGTACACACCTTTAATTACCTAAGTCCTCATTCTAACCTTAAACCTCTTTCAGGTGCGGGGTACCATAACTTAAGCCGAGGTCAGAAAAATGCTTTTATGAACTTGTAAAATTATAATTCACTTGTATTATTTACAGTGTGTGGAATGACCAAGCACAAACTGATCTGCCTGTTATCTAGCATACTGAGGATTGTTCTTGTAACCTGTGTTGTCTTCTGAAACTATTACTGCAATAAAGATTTCACTCATTTTTGATAAATGACAATAAATGGCTAGAAGGTTTTGAGCTGGGACACAAACAGATTTAGTGGGATGACTGTTTTACTGCAGCATGAAGTCAATGGGTAGTTGGTCCTTAAGTTTAAGGGGAAACCATTTTTTCTTATTAACAAAAGCCCTAAAAGATTAGAGTCAACATTTTGGAATTACATAATTTTTGTTTTATATATAAAAAACAAGCAATTATATGTGCATCAACTCCAAAGTTTTGTAGCTAACATGATGCTACAAAGGCAGAAATGCACAAGTCAATTATGAACAAAACTGTACAAACAATTTTACAAATGAACAAGCAATTGCATTACAATCACTCCATCCTTTGTACTTTAATTTATTTCAACATCAAAATGTTCAAAAAGGTACAGATATAATATGGGAGCAGGGGAAGGAATAATGATAAAAAAATAAATTTTTTCCCAACACTGTTTCACATACATTCTCTTGATTAAAGTCAAAGACCTTTTGTCTAAAAATATTAATTGTGACAAACTGGCTCATACTTTGGACATGCTGACTGTTTTTACCTGAAACATGCAGTGAATGTAACAATGTCTAACCACTTAGATACATGGTCTCTCTGACAACTAGATCAATGATCAGCACGTAAGAAACGCTATAGCAACCATGTTACTCATATTAGCTCAGCGGTCTTCAGAGAAAGTAAAAAGTAAATGTCTAATTCTGAAGGAACATGTCATAGTTTACACGCTGAGACCAACTCAAAAATTAAAATGCCATCCCACTATAATGCTTAAATTGAAATTTTTTTTTTTCATTTTCATCCATCTGACATTGATATTTCTATATACACCTTCCACTGCTCTTTACAGACTATAATATGAATTAATAGTTACAGCACACATAAAGCTTTAGGCAGCCATTTTCTTTGCCAGATCTTCACGTACTGCCTCGAGGAAATCATTTGTATACAGGTACATTCCATCCTTTACATTCTTAATGCCATGAATACAGCCAGCAAGATCTTTGGTCATGTAACCTGCATCAACAGTGTCAACACAAGCCTCCTCAAGCAAATGAGAAAATCTGAAACAAATTCATAGTTTGTAATTTTTTTTGCACAAGTAATCATTACAGAAAAGAGTTTTTCTCAGGAGTGAGAGGGATGGGCCAAGGAAAGTTAGCTATAAACAAAAATTGAAAGGAGTCAGATCAGGCCAAAGGAAGAAATAATACCACCTCTTGTCCAAGGAGGCCATAAATAGGTATTGGCCAGTGCCTGAGGATGAAAGTTTTGTATACAAATACAGATGGTTTGGTGTCAAGTGGAAAGGAGCTAAAACTTATGAGCTGTTTATGAGAATAAAACCCACACACTGTGTGGATGGTGGAGACAAAACTCACAAACCAACTTAACTATTCGTTTGTCCACAAGGATACACAATAGTAAGGACAGATTTCAATTACAGGAGAACTTCCTACATGAACATACAACAGAGCATATGAGCACTAAAGGAGCTGATAAGCTATATAGCCTTGACTTTGTCTTTACACAATGCAGCATTGAACATAATGAAATACTGTGTTCCTCTTGGAAAAAGAGATCATGTAGTGCTTGTATTTTACTTTGTAGTGGTGTAGGTTGTAAGACGGACTGAAGTGGGCACAAAAAACAAAGAAATACAGTCATGGCAACTTGAGAGTACTGACTGGGAGAGGGAGTTCTATAAGAGGAGTATGGACCAATGCTACAGAAAGTTTTGTGATCTCTACAGTATTGCTAAAGGCCAACAGGAGAGGAAGATTAATATGGAGAAAGATAAGGTTCAGGTATGTACTATGGAGGAGATAATAAAAGATACTGCAGCCAGCCAGCACATATGAAGATATGGTAGAGCAA
The DNA here is from genome assembly GCF_036320965.1 of Panulirus ornatus. Classification (NCBI taxonomy): domain Eukaryota; kingdom Metazoa; phylum Arthropoda; class Malacostraca; order Decapoda; family Palinuridae; genus Panulirus; species Panulirus ornatus. The sequence continues at coordinate 30,862,129 of NC_092235.1, read as the reverse complement.
GCTTTTACTCTTAAAGAGAAAGGAAGGAGGAGCACAGAGATTTTGAAGAAAAGTGTTGTGGGAAAAGCAAGACATTCTAAAACTTTGACAAGTTTGAACACTCTAAAAAATTTTTCACACATGTTCACCATTTCCAATGTCAACAAGGTAGCTAGCTCTAAGAACAAATGAAGAAACAGTCTCATTTGGTCACATCCACTCTCTAGGTGTCACATATAATGCACCAAAACCAGAGTTTGCTATCCACAACCAGACCCTATTGACCTTTTCTGATTTCCCTCAATTGCTTCACACACCATGGTTCAGCCAATGATGCTAGCATGTTCTCCCCTAAATACTATAATTCTCCAATTTGTGCTATCACTTGCACCCTGACACTCTCCTGTATGTTCAGGCCCTGAACTTTCAAAGCATCTTTCAGTCCATCCTCAGTTTCCCCCTTTTCATTGTTGCTTCCACTTCTGACAAGTTCACCCCTTTTAGTCTTCCTGTCCTCACTCAACCTCTCCATATATCCATCCATTTCAGCACACCTTCCTCAGCCCTCTCATGCATGCTCCTCTTATTACCAAACCTCTCTCTTACCCCATAATTTCTTATTTGATCAACTATTTTCACATCACGTCCTCATACATTTCATTTTCTACTTATCAACCCTCTTCTTTACATTTTTGTCTAAGACCCACACCTCGCTTGCATCCATTCAGCACCAATGGGACTAATATATCATCAAATATACCCATCCTTGCCCTTGAACACAGTGACCTACCTTTTCATACATTCCTCAATGTACCTACATGGTTCCATTCACTATTTCCAGGTATGTAAAATATTCCACTTTTTCCAAGTTCTGTCCATTTCTTATATGGCAGATCATGTGATTTATTAGACTACATGTCTGATCCAAGCACAGAAGGTAGGATAAGATGAACCAATTTCATATATCAGAAAAATGGATTTATCAGACAAGGTCTTCCCCAATTAGTCTGATATAGTGATGGTTTGCTGTATAAACTCTAGACATGTTTTAAGGGCTCTGCAGCTTCAAGACTGTAATACAATCAGTGAGAGAGACAGCATTAACCATTACCAGATAGTCGGCCTCCTGAAATCAGAGGGATTAGTGGTTGCCCTCACCCCCCTCCCACGCTGCCCCAACACCACCTTCAATTTCATGCATGATATTGGCTGTTTACTTTTCTTACAATAAAGTATTCTTTTTCATAACTATAAATGTGGAGTATTCAGTATCACTAGAAAACATAGTTACATATGAATCCTTTCACTGTACAATAAAGATGTTTTGAGAAAAAACTTTTCACATAACTCAAAGAAAAGCCACCATATCTATTGAATCTAACTACCTTTACTAATTTTGGGGGTTGATTTTGGTGAATTCCACTTATTTCTCAAAGCTCAATATGCACTGTATTACTAATCTCTCCATACTCTAACTAAACACCACCATCCTATGTCCATCTGTGCTTCCATTTATGAATGTTCTTGTCAACTTTTGTATCACTGTTCATACAGTATACTTACATTTACAATCAATGCTATATGTAATTAGAAGTACTACACACTGGTCTTCTAGAATACTTGAATAAGAGAAAAAGAACATTTACAAACACATGTAAAAACTGTGGTAGGCTGTGCATTACACGATATGTATGCATAGAGGCAGGCTGGTAAATGGAAAAGTGAAAAACTGACAATGGATCCAGAAATGGTTATAACTGTTACTGCAAACAGTAAACAGGGATACATAAAATCTTTAGTGAATAGAAACAGCAGAAAGCTGTATGCCAATAACTAACCCACATATATAATTTGTCTCCTATGCTACGGTATATTTTGGTTTATATATTGGTTTTATGTACCGTACTTAATCAAAATTCTTTTGAAAGTCTCTTACATCACTTTCACACAATGAACAATATCTGAAAAAGTTTCATGTAATGTGGATAATGAAAAGAAAAAATGGACATTAAAGTTACAGAATACCTGGCAAGTTCAGGAGTCCCATCCAGTTTAGCACGATGTTCAAGTCCACGGGTCCAGGCAAAGATGGATGCAATGGGGTTCGTGGAGGTTTTGTTGCCCTTTTGATGTTCTCTGTAGTGCCTTGTTACTGTACCATGGGCAGCTTCTGATTCTATGGTCTTGCCATCCGGACACATCAGAACAGATGTCATGAGACCAAGGGAACCTGTCACAGGATGAAAGTTTTGTTAGATTAGTTCTGCCACTTAACTGGACAACACTATACACTCTGAACACTGGTAACCAACTATTCTATTCTATTCCATATCACTGACACCCACTCCTTCTGGGATCTCCCATCAAAGGGGTAGCCATGGTAAAAGAGTCTCCACTTATCCGTCTTTACATGTCTCCCTCACATACACTCTTTCACTCTGTTTCCCCACATCAAAGGAGGACTTCCTTTAATGCCAACCCCTTTAATTGTACTATCATCAACTCTTTTTTGGGAGGACTATGTTGTCCTTTAACCCTCCCTTCACTCCATACTTACACCTCTACCCTTCATTATTCTACATATGGACTCAGTGACTCCTCTACCCTGCACCACTCTTTACTGTATCTTTCATTCCATATCACCTTAATTTCACTTCTAGTCTTTTTTCCCTCATATCTAAAATATAGTTTAGTACACTTTCTTCTCTCACTGTATAGAACTTTCCAAATCTATACTTTCACTCTGTTCCTTTCAATCACCATTACTTTACTTTTACTATACTTACACATATAAAACTCACTTGCAATCTTCTGTGACAACAGCAGGCTTGTCACTAGCAATGAAGCCTCACTGCCACACTCCATCTCTAAACCCCTTTCCCTCGTTGTCATTTCTTATCTTTCCATAATATATATATATATATATATATATATATATATATATATATATATATATATATATATATATATATATATACATATATATATATATATATATATTTTTTTTTTTTTTTATACTTTGTCGCTGTCTCCCGCGTTTGCGAGGTAGCGCAATGAAACAGACGAAAGAAATGGCCCAACCCCCCCCCATACACATGTATATACATACGTCCACACACGCAAATATACATACCTACACAGCTTTCCATGGTTTACCCCAGACGCTTCACATGCCCTGCTTCAATCCACTGACAGCACGTCAACCCCGGTATACCACATCGCTCCAATTCACTCTATTCCTTGCTCTCCTTTCACCCTCCTGCATGTTCAGGCCCCGATCACACAAAATCTTTTTCACTCCATCTTTCCACCTCCAATTTGGTCTCCCTCTTCTCCTTGTTCCCTCCACCTCCGACACATATATCCTCTTGGTCAATCTTTCCTCACTCATCCTCTCCATGTGCCCAAACCACTTCAAAACACCCTCTTCTGCTCTCTCAACCACGCTCTTTTTATTTCCACACATCTCTCTTACCCTTACGTTACTCACTCGATCAAACCACCTCACACCACACATTGTCCTCAAACATCTCATTTCCAGCACATCCATCCTCCTGCGCACAACTCTATCCATAGCCCACGCCTCGCAACCATACAACATTGTTGGAACCACTATTCCTTCAAACATACCCATTTTTGCTTTCCGAGATAATGTTCTCGACTTCCACACATTCTTCAAGGCCCCCAGGATTTTCACCCCCTCCCCCACCCTATGATCCACTTCCGCTTCCAAGGTTCCATCCGCTGCCAGATCCACTCCCAGATATCTAAAACACTTCACTTCCTCCAGTTTTTCTCCATTCAAACTCACCTCCCAATTGACTTGACCCTCAACCCTACTGTACCTAATAACCTTACTCTTATTCACATTTACTCTTAACTTTCTTCTTCCACACACTTTTCCAAACTCAGTCACCAGCTTCTGCAGTTTCTCACATGAATCAGCCACCAGCGCTGTATCATCAGCGAACAACAACTGACTCACTTCCCAAGCTCTCTCATCCCCAACAGACTTCATACTTGCCCCTCTTTCCAAAACTCTTGCATTTACCTCCCTAACAACCCCATCCATAAACAAATTAAACAACCATGGAGACATCACACACCCCTGCCGCAAACCTACATTCACTGAGAACCAATCACTTTCCTCTCTTCCTACACGTACACATGCCTTACATCCTCGATAAAAACTTTTCACTGCTTCTAACAACTTTCCTCCCACACCATATATTCTTAATACCTTCCACAGAGCATCTCTATCAACTCTATCATATGCCTTCTCCAGATCCATAAATGCTACATACAAATCCATTTGCTTTTCTAAGTATTTCTCACATACATTCTTCAAAGCAAACACCTGATCCACACATCCTCTACCACTTCTGAAACCACACTGCTCTTCCCCAATCTGATGCTCTGTACATGCCTTCACCCTCTCAATCAATACCCTCCCATATAATTTACCAGGAATACTCAACAAACTTATACCTCTGTAATTTGAGCACTCACTCTTATCCCCTTTGCCTTTGTACAATGGCACTATGCACGCATTCCGCCAATCCTCAGGCACCTCACCATGAGTCATGCATACATTAAATAACCTTACCAACCAGTCAACATATATATATATATATATATATATATATATATATATATATATATATATATATATATAGATATATATATACACACACACATACACACACACACACATATATATATATATTATATTTTTATTTTTTTTTATTTTTCTTTGTCGCTGTCTCCCGCATTTGCGAGGCAGCACAAGGAAACAGACGAAAGAAAAGGCCCAACCCACCCCCATACACATGTATATACACACACGTCCACACACGCAAATATACATACCTATACATCTCAATGTACACATATATATACACACACAGACACATACATATATACCCATGCACACAATTCACACAGTCTGCCTTTATTCATTCCCATCGCCACCCAGCCACACATGGAAAACCATCCCCCTCCCCCCTCATGTGTGCGAGGTAGCGCTAGGAAAAGACAACAAAGGCCTCATTTGTTCACACTCAGCCTCTAGCTGTCATGCAATAATGCCCGAAACCACAGCTCCCTTTCCACATCCAGGCCCCACGCAACTTTCCATGGTTTACCCCAGATGCTTCACATGCCCTGATTCAATCAACTGACAGCACGTCAACCCCGGTATACCACATCGATCCAATTCACTCTATTCCTTGCCCGCCTTTCACCCTCCTGCATGTTCAGGCCCCGATCACTCAAAATCTTTCTCACTCCAACTTTCCACCTAAAATTTGGTCTCCCACTTCTCATCGTTCCCTCCACCTCCAACACATATATCCTCTTAGTCAATCTTTCCTCACTCATTCTCTCAATGTGCCCAAACCATTTCAAAACACCCTCTTCTGCTCTCTCAACCACGTTCTTTTTATTTCCACACATCTCTCTTACCCTTACATTACTTACTCGATCAAACCACCTCACACCACACATTGTCCTCAAACATCTCATTTCCAGCACATCCACCCTCCTGCGCACAACTCTATCCATAGCTCACGCCTCGCAACCATACAACATTGTTGGAACCACTATTTCCTCAAACATAGCCATTTTTGCTTTCCGAGATAATGTTCTCGACTTCCACACATTCTTCAAGGCTCCCAGGATTTTCGCCCCCTCCCCCACCCTATGATCCACTTCTGCTTCCATGGTTCCATCCGCTGCCAGAGCCACTCCCAGATATCTAAAACACTTTACTTCCTCCAGTTTTTCTCCATTCAAACTTACCTCCCAATTGACTTGACCCTCAACCCTACTGTACCTAATAACCTTGCTCTTATTCACATTTACTCTTAACTTTCTTCTTTCACACACTTTACCAAACTCAGTCACCAGCTTCTGCAGTTTCTCACATGAATCAGCCACCAGCGCTGTATCATCAGCAAACAATAACTGACTCACTTCCCAAGCTCTCTCATCCACAACAGACTTCATACTTGCCCCTCTTTCCAAATCTCTTGCATTCACCTCCCTAACAACCCCATCCATAAACAAATTAAACAACCATGGAGACATCACACACCCCTGCCGCAAACCTACATTCACTGAGAACCAATCACTTTCCTCTCTTTCTACACGTACACATCCTCGATAAAAACTTTTCACTGCTTCTAACAACTTGCCTCCCACACCATATATTCTTAATACCTTCCACAGAGCATCTCTATCAACTCTATCATATGCCCTCTCCAGATCCATAAATGCTACACACAAATCCATTTGCTTTTCTAAGTATTTCTCACATACATTCTTCAAAGCAAACACCTGATCCACACATCCTCTACCACTTCTGAAACCACACTGCTCTTCCCCAATCTGATGCTCTGTACATGCTTTCATCCTCTCAATCAATACCCTCCCATATAATTTACCAGGAATACTCAACAAACTTATACCTCTGTAATTTGAGCACTCACTCTTATCCCCTTTGCCTTTGTACAATGGCACTATGCACGCATTCCGCCAATCCTCAGGCACCTCACCATGAGTCATACATACATTAAATAACCATACCAACCAGTCAACAATACAGTCACCCCCTTTTTTAATAAATTCCACTGCAATACCATCCAAACCTGCTGCCTTGCCGGCTTTCATCTTCCGGAAAGCTTTTACTACCTCTTCTCTGTTTACCAAATCATTTTCCCCAACCCTCGCACTTTGCACGCCACCTCGACCAAGACACCCTATATCTGCCACTCTATCATCAAACACATTCAACAAACCTTCAAAATACTCACTCCATCTCCTCACATCACAACTACTTGTTATCACCTCCCCATTAGCGCCCTTCACTGAAGTTCCCATTTGCTCCCTTGTCTTACGCACTTTATTTACCTCCTTCCAGAACATCTTTTTATTCTCCCTAAAATTTAATGATACTCTCTCACCCCAACTCTCATTTGCCCTCTTTTTCACCTCTTGCACCTTTCTCTTGACCTCCTGTCTCTTTCTTTTATACATCTCCCACTCAATTGCATTTTTTCCCTACAAAGTTCGTCCAAATGCCTCTCTCTTCTCTTTCAATAATACTCTTACTTCTTCATCCCACCACTCACTACCCTTTCCAATCAACCCACCTCTCATGCTTCTCATGCCACAAGCATCTTTTGCCCAATCCATCACTGATTCCCTAAATACATCCCATTCCTCCCCCACTCCCCTTACTTCCATTGTTCTCACCTTTTTCCATTCTGTACTCAGTCTCTCCTGGTACTTCCTCAACACATATATCCTCTTGGTCAATCTTTCCTCACTCATTCTCTTCATGTGCCCATACCACTTCAAAACACCCTCTTCTGCTCTCTCAACCACGCTCATTTTATTTCCACACACCTCTCTTACCCTTATATTACTTACTCGATCAAACCACCTCACACCACATATTGTCCTCAAACATCTCATTTCCAGCACATCCACCCTCCTGCACACAACTCTATCCATAGCCCACGCCTCGCAACCATACAACATTGTTGGAACCACTATTCCTTCAAACATACCCATTTTTGCTTTTGGAGATAATGTTCTCGACTTCCACACATTCTTCAAGGCTCCCAGGATTTTCGCACCCTCCCCCACCCTATGATTCACTTCCGTTTCCATGGTTCCATCCGCTGCCAGATCCACTCCCAGATATCTAAAACACTTTACTTCCTCCAGTTTTTCTCCTTTCAGACTTACCTGATAATTGACTTGACCCTCAACCCTACTGTACCTAATAACCTTCCTCTTATTCACATTTACTCTTAACTTTCTTCTTTCACACACTTTACCAAACTTAGTCACCAGCTTCTGCAGTTTCTCACATGAATCAGCCACCAGTGCTGTATCATCAGCGAACAACAACTGACTCACTTCCCAAGCTCTCTCATCCCCAACAGACTTCATACTTGCCCCTCTTTCCAAAACTCTTGCATTCACCTCCCTAACAACCCCATCCATAAACAAATTAAACAACCATGGAGACATCACACACCCCTACCGCAAACCTACATTCATATATATTTATCTATTTATTTATTTTGCTTTGTCGCTGTCTCCCGCGTTAGTGAGGTAGCACAAGGAAACAGACGAAAGAATGGCCCAACCCGCCCACATACACATGTATATACATACACGTCCGCACACGCAAATATACATACCTATACATCTCAGTGTACACATCCATATACACACACATACATATACATATATACACATGTACATAATTCATACTGTCTGCCTTTATTTGTTCCCATCGCCATCCCGCCACACATGGAATAACAACCCCCTCCCCCCCTCATGTGTGCGAAGTAGCGCTAGGAAAAGACAACAAAGGCCCCATTCGTTCACACTCAGTCTCTAGCTGTCATGTAATAATGCACCGAAACCACAGCTCCCTTTCCACATCCAGGCCCCACACAACTTTCCATGGATTACCCCAGACACTTCACATACCCTGCTTCAATCCACTGACAGCACGTCAACCCCGGTATACCACATCGCTCCAATTCACTCTATTCCTTGCTCTCCTTTCACCCTCCTGCATGTTCAGGCCCCGATCACACAAAATCTTTTTCACTCCATCTTTCCACCTCCAATTTGGTCTCCCTCTTCTCCTTGTTCCCTCCACCTCCGACACATATATCCTCTTGGTCAATCTTTCCTCACTCATCCTCTCCATGTGCCCAAACCACTTCAAAACACCCTCTTCTGCTCTCTCAACCACGCTCTTTTTATTTCCACACATCTCTCTTACCCTTACGTTACTCACTCGATCAAACCACCTCACACCACACATTGTCCTCAAACATCTCATTTCCAGCACATCCATCCTCCTGCGCACAACTCTATCCATAGCCCACGCCTCGCAACCATACAACATTGTTGGAACCACTATTCCTTCAAACATACCCATTTTTGCTTTCCGAGATAATGTTCTCGACTTCCACACATTCTTCAAGGCTCCCAGAATTTTCGCCCCCTCCCCCACCCTATGATCCACTTCCGCTTCCATGGTTCCATCCGCTGCCAGATCCACTCCCAGATATCTAAAACACTTCACTTCCTCCAGTTTTTCTCCATTCAAACTCACCTCCCAATTGACTTGACCCTCAACCCTACTGTACCTAATAACCTTACTCTTATTCACATTTACTCTTAACTTTCTTCTTCCACACACTTTTCCAAACTCAGTCACCAGCTTCTGCAGTTTCTCACATGAATCAGCCACCAGCGCTGTATCATCAGCGAACAACAACTGACTCACTTCCCAAGCTCTCTCATCCCCAACAGACTTCATACTTGCCCCTCTTTCCAAAACTCTTGCATTTACCTCCCTAACAACCCCATCCATAAACAAATTAAACAACCATGGAGACATCACACACCCCTGCCGCAAACCTACATTCACTGAGAACCAATCACTTTCCTCTCTTCCTACACGTACACATGCCTTACATCCTCGATAAAAACTTTTCACTGCTTCTAACAACTTTCCTCCCACACCATATATTCTTAATACCTTCCACAGAGCATCTCTATCAACTCTATCATATGCCTTCTCCAGATCCATAAATGCTACATACAAATCCATTTGCTTTTCTAAGTATTTCTCACATACATTCTTCAAAGCAAACACCTGATCCACACATCCTCTACCACTTCTGAAACCACACTGCTCTTCCCCAATCTGATGCTCTGTACATGCCTTCACCCTCTCAATCAATACCCTCCCATATAGTTTGCCAGGAATACTCAACAAACTTATACCTCTGTAATTTGAGCACTCACTCTTATCCCCTTTGCCTTTGTACAATGGCACTATGCACGCATTCCGCCAATCCTCAGGCACCTCACCATGAGTCATGCATACATTAAATAACCTTACCAACCAGTCAACATATATATATATATATATATATATATATATATATATATATATATATATATATATATATATAGATATATATATACACACACACATACACACACACACACACATATATATATATTATATTTTTATTTTTTTTTATTTTTCTTTGTCGCTGTCTCCCGCATTTGCGAGGCAGCACAAGGAAACAGACGAAAGAAAAGGCCCAACCCACCCCCATACACATGTATATACACACACGTCCACACACGCAAATATACATACCTATACATCTCAATGTACACATATATATACACACACAGACACATACATATATACCCATGCACACAATTCACACAGTCTGCCTTTATTCATTCCCATCGCCACCCAGCCACACATGGAAAACCATCCCCCTCCCCCCTCATGTGTGCGAGGTAGCGCTAGGAAAAAACAACAAAGGCCTCATTTGTTCACACTCAGCCTCTAGCTGTCATGCAATAATACCCGAAACCACAGCTCCCTTTCCACATCCAGGCCCCACGCAACTTTCCATGGTTTACCCCAGATGCTTCACATGCCCTGATTCAATCCACTGACAGCACGTCAACCCCGGTATACCACATCGATCCAATTCACTCTATTCCTTGCCCGCCTTTCACCCTCCTGCATGTTCAGGCCCCGATCACTCAAAATCTTTCTCACTCCAACTTTCCACCTAAAATTTGGTCTCCCACTTCTCATCGTTCCCTCCACCTCCAACACATATATCCTCTTGGTCAATCTTTCCTCACTCATTCTCTCAATGTGCCCAAACCATTTCAAAACACCCTCTTCTGCTCTCTCAACCACGTTCTTTTTATTTCCACACATCTCTCTTACCCTTACATTACTTACTCGATCAAACCACCTCACACCACACATTGTCCTCAAACATCTCATTTCCAGCACATCCACCCTCCTGCGCACAACTCTATCCATAGCTCACGCCTCGCAACCATACAACATTGTTGGAACCACTATTTCCTCAAACATAGCCATTTTTGCTTTCCGAGATAATGTTCTCGACTTCCACACATTCTTCAAGGCTCCCAGGATTTTCGCCCCCTCCCCCACCCTATGATCCACTTCTGCTTCCATGGTTCCATCCGCTGCCAGATCCACTCCCAGATATCTAAAACACTTTACTTCCTCCAGTTTTTCTCCATTCAAACTCACCTCCCAATTGACTTGACCCTCAACCCTACTGTACCTAATAACCTTGCTCTTATTCACATTTACTCTTAACTTTCTTCTTTCACACACTTTACCAAACTCAGTCACCAGCTTCTGCAGTTTCTCACATGAATCAGCCACCAGCGCTGTATCATCAGCAAACAATAACTGACTCACTTCCCAAGCTCTCTCATCCACAACAGACTTCATACTTGCCCCTCTTTCCAAATCTCTTGCATTCACCTCCCTAACAACCCCATCCATAAACAAATTAAACAACCATGGAGACATCACACACCCCTGCCGCAAACCTACATTCACTGAGAACCAATCACTTTCCTCTCTTTCTACACGTACACATGCCTTACATCCTCGATAAAAACTTTTCACTGCTTCTAACAACTTGCCTCCCACACCATATATTCTTAATACGTTCCACACAGCATCTCTATCAACTCTATCATATGCCCTCTCCAGATCCATAAATGCTACATACAAATCCATTTGCTTTTCTAAGTATTTCTCACATACATTCTTCAAAGCAAACACCTGATCCACACATCCTCTACCACTTCTGAAACCACACTGCTCTTCCCCAATCTGATGCTCTGTACATGCCTTCATCCTCTCAATCAATACCCTCCCATATAATTTACCAGGAATACTCAACAAACTTATACCTCTGTAATTTGAGCACTCACTCTTATCCCCTTTGCCTTTGTACAATGGCACTATGCACGCATTCCGCCAATCCTCAGGCACCTCACCATGAGTCATACATACATTAAATAACCATACCAACCAGTCAACAATACAGTCACCCCCTTTTTTAATAAATTCCACTGCAATACCATCCAAACCTGCTGCCTTGCCGGCTTTCATCTTCCGGAAAGCTTTTACTACCTCTTCTCTGTTTACCAAATCATTTTCCCCAACCCTCGCACTTTGCACGCCACCTCGACCAAGACACCCTATATCTGCCACTCTATCATCAAACACATTCAACAAACCTTCAAAATACTCACTCCATCTCCTTCTCACATCACAACTACTTGTTATCACCTCCCCATTAGCGCCCTTCACTGAAGTTCCCATTTGCTCCCTTGTCTTACGCACTTTATTTACCTCCTTCCAGAACATCTTTTTATTCTCCCTAAAATTTAATGATACTCTCTCACCCCAACTCTCATTTGCCCTCTTTTTCACCTCTTGCACCTTTCTCTTGACCTCCTGTCTCTTTCTTTTATACATCTCCCACTCAATTGCATTTTTTCCCTACAAAGTTCGTCCAAATGCCTCTCTCTTCTCTTTCAATAATACTCTTACTTCTTCATCCCACCACTCACTACCCTTTCCAATCAACCCACCTCTCATGCTTCTCATGCCACAAGCATCTTTTGCCCAATCCATCACTGATTCCCTAAATACATCCCATTCCTCCCCCACTCCCCTTACTTCCACTGTTCTCACCTTTTTCCATTCTGTACTCAGTCTCTCCTGGTACTTCCTCAACACATATATCCTCTTGGTCAATCTTTCCTGACTCATTCTCTTCATGTGCCCATACCACTTCAAAACACCCTCTTCTGCTCTCTCAACCACGCTCATTTTATTTCCACACACCTCTCTTACCCTTACATTACTTACTCGATCAAACCACCTCACACCACATATTGTCCTCAAACATCTCATTTCCAGCACATCCACCCTCCTGCACACAACTCTATCCATAGCCCACGCCTCGCAACCATACAACATTGTTGGAACCACTATTCCTTCAAACATACCCATTTTTGCTTTTGGAGATAATGTTCTCGACTTCCACACATTCTTCAAGGCTCCCAGGATTTTCGCACCCTCCCCCACCCTATGATTCACTTCCGTTTCCATGGTTCCATCCGCTGCCAGATCCACTCCCAGATATCTAAAACACTTTACTTCCTCCAGTTTTTCTCCTTTCAGACTTACCTGATAATTGACTTGACCCTCAACCCTACTGTACCTAATAACCTTCCTCTTATTCACATTTACTCTTAACTTTCTTCTTTCACACACTTTACCAAACTTAGTCACCAGCTTCTGCAGTTTCTCACATGAATCAGCCACCAGTGCTGTATCATCAGCGAACAACAACTGACTCACTTCCCAAGCTCTCTCATCCCCAACAGACTTCATACTTGCCCCTCTTTCCAAAACTCTTGCATTCACCTCCCTAACAACCCCATCCATAAACAAATTAAACAACCATGGAGACATCACACACCCCTACCGCAAACCTACATTCATATATATTTATCTATTTATTTATTTTGCTTTGTCGCTGTCTCCCGCGTTAGTGAGGTAGCACAAGGAAACAGACGAAAGAATGGCCCAACCCGCCCACATACACATGTATATACATACACGTCCGCACACGCAAATATACATACCTATACATCTCAGTGTACACATCCATATACACACACATACATATACATATATACACATGTACATAATTCATACTGTCTGCCTTTATTTGTTCCCATCGCCATCCCGCCACACATGGAATAACAACCCCCTCCCCCCCTCATGTGTGCGAAGTAGCGCTAGGAAAAGACAACAAAGGCCCCATTCGTTCACACTCAGTCTCTAGCTGTCATGTAATAATGCACCGAAACCACAGCTCCCTTTCCACATCCAGGCCCCACACAACTTTCCATGGATTACCCCAGACACTTCACATACCCTGGTTCAATCCACTGACATCACGTCGACCCCGGTATACCACGTCGTTCCAATTCACTCTATTCCTTGCACGCCATTCACCCTACTGCATGTTCAGGCCCTGATCACTCAAAATCTTTTTCACTCCATCTTTCCACCTAAAATTTGGTCTCCCACTTCTCCTCGTTCCCCCCACCTCTGTCTGACACATATATCCTCTTGGTCAATCTTTCCTCACTCATTCTCTCCATGTGGCCAAACCATTTCAAAACACCCTCTTCTGCTCTCTCAACCACACTCTTTTTATTTCCACACATCTCTCTTACCCTCACATTACTTACTCGATCAAACCACCTCACACCACATATTGTCCTCAAACATCTCATTTCTAGCACATCCACCCTCCTGCGCACAACTCTATCCATAGCCCACGCCTCGCAACCATACAACATTATTGGAACCACTATTCCTTCAAACATACCCATTTTTGCTTTCGAGATAATGTTCTCGACTTCCAAACATTCTTCAAGGCTCCCAGAATTTTCGCCCCCTCCCCCACCCTATGATTCACTTCCGCTTCCATGGTTCCATCCGCTGCCAGATCCACTCCCAGATATCTAAAACACCTTACTTCCTCCAGTTTTTCTCCATTCAAACTTACCTCTCAATTGACTTGACCCTCAACCCTACTGTACCTAATAACCTTGCTCTTATTCACATTTACTCTGAACTTTCTTCTTTCACACACTTTACCAAACTCAGTCACCAGCTTCTGCAGTTTCTTACATGAATCAGCCACCAGCGCTGTATCATCAGCGAACAACAACTGACCTTTCTCTTGACCTCCTTCCCCTTTATTTTATACCTCCCACTCATTTGCATTTTTTCCCTGCAAAAATCGTCCAAATGCCTCTCTCTTCTCTTTCACTAATAATCTTACTTCTTCATCCCACCACTAACTGCCTTTTCTAATCAACCCACCTCCCACGTTTCTCATGCCACAAGCATCTTTTGCGCAAGCCATCACTGCTTCCCTAAATACATCCCATTCCTCCCCCACTCCCCTTACCTCCTTTGTTCTCACCTTTTTCCATTCTGTACTCAGTCTCTCCTAGTACTTCCTCACAGAAGTCTCCTTCCCAAGCTCACTTACTCTCACCACTCTCTTCACCCCAACATTCTCTCTTCTTTTCTGAAAACCCCCACAAATCTTCACCTTCGCCTCCACAAGATAATGATCAGACATCCCTCCAGTTGCACCTCTCAGCACATTAACATCCAAAAGTCTCTCTTTCGTGCGTCTATCAATTAACACGTAATCCAATAACGCTCTCTGGCCATCTCTCCTACTTACATATGTATACTTATGTATATCTCGCTTTTTAAACCAGGTATTCCCAATCACCAGTCCTTTTTCAGCACATAAATCTACAAGCTCTTCACCATTTCCATTTACAACACTGAACACTCCATGTATTCCGATTATTCCCTCAACTGCCATATTACTCACCTTTGCGTTCAAATCACCCATCACTATAACCCGGCCTTGTGCATCAAAAGCACTAACACACTCATTCAGCTGCTCCCAAAACACTTGCCTCTCATGATCTTTCTTCTCATGCCCAGGTGCATATGCACCAATAATCACCCATCTCTCTCCATCAACTTTCAGTTTTACCCATATCAATCTAGAATTTACTTTCTTACACTCTATCACATACTCCCATAACTCCTGATTCAGGAGTAGTGCTACTCCTTCCCTTGCTCTTGTCCTCTCACTAACCCCTGACTTTACTCCCAAGACATTCCCAAACCACTCTTCCCCTTTACCCTTGAGCTTCGTTTCACTCATAGCCAAAACATCCAGGTTCCTTTCCTCAAACATACTACCTATCTCTCCTTTTTTCTCATCTTGGTTACATCCACACACATTTAAACACCCCAATCTCAGCCTTCGAGGAGGATGAGCACTCTCTATCCATAGCCCACGCCTCGCAACCATACAACATTCTTGGAACCACTATTCCTTCAAACATATCCATTTTTGCTTTCCGAAATAATGTTCTCGACTTCCACACATTCTTCAAGGCTCCCAGGATTTTCGCCCCCTCCCCCACCCTATGATTCACTTCCGCTTCCATGGTTCCATCCGCTGCCAGATCCACTCCCAGATATCTAAAACACTTTACTTCCTCCAGTTGATAGAGATGCTCTGTGGAAGGTATTAAGAATATATGGTGTGGGAGGAAAGTTGTTAGAAGCAGTGAAAAGTTTTTATCGAGGATGTAAGGCATGTGTACGTGTAGGAAGAGAGGAAAGTGATTGGTTCTCAGTGAATGTAGGTTTGCTGCAGGGGTGTGTGATGTCTCCATGGTTGTTTAATTTGTTTATGGATGGGGTTGTTAGGGAGGTGAATGCAAGAGTTTTTGAAAGAGGGGCAAGTATGAAGTCTGTTGTGGATGAGAGAGCTTGGGAAGTGAGTCAGTTGTTGTTCGCTGATGATACAGCGCTGGTGGCTGATTCATGTGAGAAACTGCAGAAGCTGGTGACTGAGTTTGGTAAAGTGTGTGAAAGAAGAAAGTTAAGAGTAAATGTGAATAAGAGGAAGGTTATTAGGTACAGTAGGGTTGAGGGTCAAGTCAATTGGGAGGTAAGTTTGAATGGATATATATATATATATTATTTATATTTTATTTATTATACTTTGTCGCTGTCTCCCGCGTTTGCGAGGTCGCGCAAGGAAACAGACGAAAGAAATGGCCCAACCCCCCCCATACACATGTATATACATACGTCCACACACGCAAATATACATACCTACACAGCTTTCCATGGTTTACCCCAGACGCTTCACATGCCTTGATTCAATCCACTGACAGCACGTCAACCCCGGTATACCACATCGCTCCAATTCACTCTATTCCTTGCCCTCCTTTCACCCTCCTGCATGTTCAGGCCCCGATCACACAAAATCTTTTTCACTCCATCTTTCCACCTCCAATTTGGTCTCCCTCTTCTCCTCGTTCCCTCCACCTCCGACACATATATCCTCTTGGTCAATCTTTCCTCACTCATTCTCTCCATGTGACCAAACCATTTCAAAACACCCTCTTCTGCTCTCTCAACCACGCTCTTTTTATTTCCACACATCTCTCTTACCCTTACGTTACTTACTCGATCAAACCACCTCACACCACATATTGTCCTCAAACATCTTATTTCCAGCACATCCATCCTCCTGCGCACAACTCTATCCATAGTCCACGCCTCGCAACCATACAACATTGTTGGAACCACTATTCCTTCAAACATACCCATTTTTGCTTTCCGAGATAATGTTCTCGACTTCCACACATTCTTCAAGGCTCCCAAAATTTTCGCCCCCTCCCCCACCCTATGATCCACTTCCGCTTCCATGTTTCCATCCGCTGCCAGATCCACTCCCAGATATCTAAAACACTTCACTTCCTCCAGTTTTTCTCCATTCAAACTCACCTCCCAATTGACTTGACCCTCAACCCTACTGTACCTAATAACCTTGCTCTTATTCACATTTACTCTTAACTTTCTTCTTTCACACACTTTACCAAACTCAGTCACCAGCTTCTGCAGTTTATCACATGAATCAGCCACCAGCGCTGTATCATCATCGAACAACAACTGACTCACTTCCCAAGCTCTCTCATCCCCAACAGACTTCATACTTGCCCCTCTTTCCAAAACTCTTGCATTCACCTCCCTAACAACCCCATCCATAAACAAATTAAACAACCATGGAGACATCACACACCCCTGCCACAAACCTACATTCACTGAGAACCAATCACTTTCCTCTCTTCCTACACGTACACATGCCTTACATCCTCGATAAAAACTTTTCACTGCTTCTAACAACTTGCCTCCCACACCATATATTCTTAATACCTTCCACAGAGCATCTCTATCAACTCTATCATATGCCTTCTCCAGATCCATAAATGCTACATACAAATCCATTTGCTTTTCTAAGTATTTCTCACATACATTTTTCAAAGCAAACACCTGATCCACACATCCTCTACCACTTCTGAAACCACACTGCTCTTCCCCAATCTGATGCTCTGTACATGCCTTCACCCTCTCAATCAATACCCTCCCATATAGTTTGCCAGGAATACTCGACAGACTTATACCTCTGTAATTTGAGCACTCACTCTTATCCCCTTTGCCTTTGTACAATGGCACTATGCACGCATTCCGCCAATCCTCAGGCACCTCACCATGAGTCATACATACATTAAATAACCTTACCAACCAGTCAACAATACAGTCACCCCCTTTTTAATAAATTCCACTGCAATACCATCCAAACCTGCTGCCTTGCCGGCTTTCATCTTCCGCAAAGCTTTTACTACCTCTTCTCTGTTTACCAAATCATTTTCCCTAACCCTCGCACTTTGCACACCTCCTCGACCAAAACACCCTATATCTGCCACTCTATCATCAAACACATTCAACAAACCTTCAAAATACTCACTCCATCTCCTTCTCACATCACCACTACTTGTTAACACCTCCCCATTTGCGCCCTTCACTGAAGTTCCCATTTGTTCCCTTGTCCTACGCACTTTATTTACCTCCTTCCAGAACATCTTTTTATTCTCCCTAAAATTTAATGATACTCTCTCACCCCAACTCTCATTTGCCCTTTTTTACACCTCTTGCACCTTTCTCTTGACCTCCTGTCTCTTTCTTTTATACGTCTCCCACTCAATTTCATTTTTTCCCTGCAAAAATCGTCCAAATGCCTCTCTCTTCTCTTTCACCAATAATCTTACTTCTTCATCCCACCACTCACTACCCTTTCTAATCAACCCACCTCCCACTCTTCTCATGCCACAAGCATCTTTTGCGCAATCCATCACTGATTCCCTAAATACATCCCATTCCTCCCCCACTCCCCTTACTTCCATTGTTCTCACCTTTTTCCATTCTGTACTCAGTCTCTCCTGGTACTTCCTCACACAAGTCTCCTTCCCAAGCTCACTTACTCTCACCACCCTCTTCACTCCAACATTCACTCTTCTTTTCTGGAAACCCATACAAATCTTCACCTTAGCCTCCACAAGATAGTGATCAGACATCCCTCCAGTTGCACCTCTCAGCACATTAACATCCAAAAGTCTCTCTTTCGCACACCTGTCAATTAACACGTAATCCAATAACGCTCTCTGGCCATCTCTCCTACTTACATAAGTATACTTATGTATATCTCGCTTTTTAAACCAGGTATTCCCAATCATCAGTCCTTTTTCAGCACATAAATCTACAAGCTCTTCACCATTTCCATTTACAACACTGAACACCCCATGTATACCAATTATTCCCTCAACTGCCACATTACTCACCTTTGCATTCAAATCACCCAACACTATAACCCGGTCTCGTGCATCAAAACCACTTACACAGTCATTCAGCTGCTCCCAAAACACTTGCCTCTCATGATCTTTCTTCTCATGCCCAGGTGCATATGCACCAATAATCACCCATCTCTCTCCATCAACTTTCAGTTTTACCCATATTAATCGAGAATTTACTTTCTTACATTCTATCACATACTTCCACAACTCCTGTTTCAGGAGTACTGCTACTCCTTCCCTTGCTCTTGTCCTCTCACTAACCCCTGACTTTACTCCCAAGACATTCCCAAACCACTCTTCCCCTTTACCCTTGAGCTTCGTTTCACTCAGAGCCAAAACATCCAGGTTCCTTTCCTCAAACATACTACCTATCTCTCCTTTTTTCACATCTTGGTTACATCCACACACATTTAGGCACCCCAATCTGAGCCTTCGAGGAGGATATATATATTTAATTTTCCAAAAGAAGGAACAGAGTGGGGCCAGGTGAGGATATTCCACAAAGGCCCAGTCCTCTGTTCTAAACGCTACCTCGCTAACGCGGGAAATGGCGAATAGTTTAAAAGAAAAGAATTGAAAAAGGTGAGAACAATGGAAGTAAGTGGGGTGGGGGAGGAATGGGATGTATTTAGGGAATCAGTGATGGATTGTGCAAAAGATGTTTGTGGCATGAGAAGAGTGGGAGGTGGGTTGATTAGAAAGGGTAGTGAGTGGTGGGATGAAGAAGTAAGATTATTGGTGAAAGAGAAGAGAGAGGCATTTGGACGATTTTTGCAGAGAAAAAATGCAATTGAGTGGGAGATGTATAAAAGAAAGAGACAGGAGGTCAAGAGAAAGGTGCAAGAGGTGAAAAAGAGGGCAAATGAGAGTTGGGGTGAGAGAGTATCATTAAATTTTAGGGAGAATAAAAAGATGTTCTGGAAGGAGGTAAATAAAGTGCGTAAGACAAGGGAGCAAATGGGAACTTCAGTGAAGGGCGCAAATGGGGAGGTGATAACAAGTAATGGTGATGTGAGAAGGAGATGGAGTGAGTATTTTGAAGGTTTGTTGAATGTGTTTAATGATAGAGTGGCAGATATAGGGTGTTTTGGTCGAGGTGGTGTGCAAAGTGAGAGGGTTAGGGAAAATGATTTGGTAAACAGAGAAGAGGTAGTAAAAGCTTTGCAGAAGATGAAAGCCGGCAAGGCAGCAGGTTTGGATGGTATTGCAGTGGAATTTATTAAAAAAGGGGGTGACTGTATTGTTGACTGGTTGGTAAGGTTATTTAATGTATGTTATTAATTTTTTATTATACTTTGTCGCTGTCTCCCGCGTTTGCGAGGTAGCGCAAGGAAACAGATGAAAGAAATGGCCCAACCCCCCCCCCCATACACATGTATATACATACGTCCTCACACGCAAATATACATACCTACACAGCTTTCCATGGTATACCCCAGACGCTTCACATGCCTTGATTCAATCCACTGACAGCACGTCAACCCCGGTATACCACATCGCTCCAATTCACTCTATTCCTTGCCCTCCTTTCACCCTCCTGCATGTTCAGGCCCCGATCACACAAAATCTTTTTCACTCCATCTTTCCACCTCCAATTTGGTCTCCCTCTTCTCCTCGTTCCCTCCACCTCCGACACATATATCCTCTTGGTCAATCTTTCCTCACTCATTCTCTCCATGTGCCCAAACCACTTCAAAACACCCTCTTCTGCTCTCTCAACCATGCTCTTTTTATTTCCACACATCTCTCTTACCCTTACGTTACTCACTCGATCAAACCACCTCACACCACACATTGTCCTCAAACATCTCATTTCCAGCACATCCATCCTCCTGCGCACAACTCTATCCATAGCCCACGCCTCGCAACCATACAACATTGTTGGAACCACTATTCCTTCAAACATACCCATTTTTGCTTTCCGAGATAATGTTCTCGACTTCCACACATTCTTCAAGGCCCCCAGTATTTTCGCCCCCTCCCCCACCCTATGATCCACTTCCGCTTCCATGGTTCCAACCGCTGCCAGATCCACTCCCAGATATCTAAAACACTTCACTTCCTCCAGTTTTTCTCCAATTAAACTCACCTCCCAATTGACTTGACCCTCAACCCTACTGTACCTAATAACCTTGCTCTTATTCACATTTACTCTTAACTTTCTTCTTCCACACACTTTTCCAAACTCAGTCACCAGCTTCTGCAGTTTCTCACATGAATCAGCCACCAGCGCTGTATCATCAGCGAACAACAACTGACTCACTTCCCAAGCTCTCTCATCCCCAACAGACTTCATACTTGCCCCTCTTTCCAAAACTCTTGCATTTACCTCCCTAACAACCCCATCCATAATGTATGTATGATATATATATATTTTTTTTTCTTTTTTTTTTTGCTTTGTCACTGTCTCCCGCGTTTGCGAGGTAGTGCAAGGAAACAGACGAAAGAAATGGCCCAACCCACCCCATACACATGTATATACATACGTCCACACACGCAAATATACATACCTACACAGCTTTCCATGGTTTACCCCAGACGCTTCACATGCCTTGATTCAATCCACTGACAGCACGTCAACCCCGGTATACCACATCGCTCCAATTCACTCTATTCCTTGCCCTCCTTTCACCCTCCTGCATGTTCAGGCCCCGATCACACAAAATCTTTTTCACTCCATCTTTCCACCTCCAATTTGGTCTCCCTCTTCTCCTCGTTCCCTCCACCTCCGACACATATATCCTCTTGGTCAATCTTTCCTCACTCATTCTCTCCATGTGACCAAACCATTTCAAAACACCCTCTTCTGCTCTCTCAACCACGCTCTTTTTATTTCCACACATCTCTCTTACCCTTACGTTACTTACTCGATCAAACCACCTCACACCACACATTGTCCTCAAACATCTCATTTCCAGCACATCCATCCTCCTGCGCACAACTCTATCCATAGTCTACGCCTCGCAACCATACAACATTGTTGGAACCACTATTCCTTCAAACATACCCATTTTTGCTTTCCGAGATAATGTTCTCGACTTCCACACATTCTTCAAGGCTCGCAAAATTTTCGCCCCCTCTCCCACCCTATGAGCCACTTCCGCTTCCATGTTTCCATCCGCTGCCAGATCCACTCCCAGATATCTAAAACACTTCACTTCCTCCAGTTTTTCTCCATTCAAACTCACCTCCCAATTGACTTGGCCCTCAACCCTAATGTACCTAATAACCTTGCTCTTATTCACATTTACTCTTAACTTTCTTCTTTCACACACTTTACCAAACTCAGTCACCAGCTTCTGCAGTTTCTCACATGAATCAGCCACCAGCACTGTATCATATATATATATATATATGTTTTTTTTTAATTTTCCAAAAGAAGGAACAGAGAAGGGGGTCAGGTGAGGATATTCCCTCTAAGGCCCAGTTCTCTGTTCTTAACGCTACCTCGCTAACGCGGGAAATGGCAAATAGTATGAAAAAAAAAAAATGTATATATATATATATATATATATATATATATATATATATATATATATATATATATCTATTTTTTCTTTCTTGCTATTCGCCATTTCCCGCTTTAGCGAGGTAGTGTTAAGAACAGAGGACTGGGCCTTAGAGGGAATATCCTCTCCTGACCCCCTTCTCTGTTCCTTCTTTTGGAAAGTTAAAAAAAAAAACGAGAGGGAAGGATTTCCAGCCCCCCGCTCCCTTCCCTTTTAGTCGCCTTCTACGACACGCAGGGAATACGTGGGAAGTATTCTTTCTCCCCTATCCCCAGGGATAATATATATATATACATATATATATATATATATATATATATATATATATATATATATATATATATATATATATATATATATCTTTTTTTTTTTTTTGCCGCTGTCTCCCGCGTTTACGAGGTAGCGCAAGGAAACAGACGAAAGAAATGACCCAACCCACCCCCATACACATGTATATACATACGTCCACACACGCAAATATACATACCTACACAGCTTTCCATGGTTTACCCCAGACGCTTCACATGCCTTGATTCAATCCACTGACAGCATGTCAACCCCGGTATACCACATCGCTCCAATTCACTCTATTCCTTGCCCTCCTTTCACCCTCCTGCATGTTTAGGCCCCGATCACACAAAATCTTTTTCACTCCATCTTTCCACCTCCAATTTGGTCTCCCTCTTCTCCCTATATATATATATATATATATATATATATATATATATATATATATATATATATATATATATATATATATATTTTTTTTTTCTTTCTTTCTTTCAAACTATTCGCCATTTCCCGCATTAGCAAGGTAGCATTACGAACAGAGGACTGGGCCTCTGAGGGAATATCCTCGCCTGGCCCCCTTCTCTGTTCTTTCTTTTGGAAAATTAAAAAAAAACAAGAGAGCAGGATTTCCAGCCCCCCGCTCCCTCCCCTTTTAGTCGCCATGTACGACACACATGTATTCCCTGCGTGTTGTAGAAGGCGACTAAAAGGGAAGGGAGCGGGGGGGCTGGAAATCTTCCCCTCATTTTTTTTTTTTTTTAATTTTCCAAAGGAAGAAATAGAGAAGGGGGCCGGGTGAGGATGTTTCCTCAGAGGCCCAGTCCTCTGTTCTTAACGCTACCTCACTGAGGTGGGAAATGGCGAATAGTATGAAAGAAAGAAAAGAAAGATATATATATATATATTTATCCCTGAGGATAGGGGAGAAAGAATACTTCCCACGCATTCCTCGCGTGTCGTAGAAGGTAACTAGAGGGGACAGGAGCGGGGGGCCAGAAATCCTCCCCTCCTTGTATTTTACCTTTCTAAAATGGGAAACAGAGGAAGGAGTCACACGGAGAGTGCTCATCCTCCTCGAAGGCTCAGACTGGGGTGTCTAAATGTGTGTGGATGTAACCAAGATGTGAAAAAAGGAGAGATAGGTAGTATGTTTGAGGAAAGGAACCTGGATGTTTTGGCTATGAGTGAAACGAAGCTCAAGGGTAAAGGGGAAGAGTGGTTTGGGAATGTCTTGGGAGTAAAGTCAGGGGTTAGTGAGAAGACAAGAGCAAGGGAAGGAGTAGCACTACTCCTGAAACAGGAGTTGTGGGAGTATGTGATAGAATGTAAGAAAGTAAATTCTAGATTAATATGGGTAAAACTGAAAGTTGATGGAGAGAGATGGGTGATTATTGGTGCATATGCACCTGGGCATGAGAAGAAAGATCATGAGAGGCAAGTGTTTTGGGAGCAGCTGAATGAGTGTGTTAGTGGTTTTGATGCACGCGACCGGGTTATAGTGATGGGTGATTTGAATGCAAAGGTGAGTAATGTGGCAATTGAGGGAATAATTGGTATACATGGGGTGTTCAGTGTTGTAAATGGAAATGGTGAAGAGCTTGTAGATTTATGTGCTGAAAAAGGACTGGTGATCGGGAATACCTGGTTTAAAATGATAGATATACATAAGTATACGTATGTAAGTAGGAGAGATGGCGAGAGAGCGTTATTGGATTACGTGTTAATTGACAGGCGCGCGAAAGAGAGACTTTTGGAAGTTAATGTGCTGAGAGGTGCAACTGGAGGGATGTCTGATCATTATCTTGTGGAGGCGAAGGTGAAGATTTGTATGGGTTTCCAGAAAAGAAGAGTGAATGTTGGAGTGAAGAGGGTGGTGAGAGTAAGTGAGCTTGGGAAGGAGACTTGTGTGAGGAAGTACCAGGAGAGACTGAGTACAGAATGGAAAAAGGTGAGAACAAAGGAGGTAAGGGGAGTGGGGGAGGAATGGGATGTATTTAGGGAATCAGTGATGGATTGCGCAAAAGATGTTTGTGGCATGAGAAGCGTGGTAGGTGGATTGATTAGAAAGGGTAGTGAGTGGTGGGATGAAGAAGTAAGATTATTAGTGAAAGAGAAGAGAGAGGCATTTGGACGATTTTTGCAGGGAAAAAATGCAAATGAGTGGGAGATGTATAAAAGAAAGAGGCAGGAGATCAAGAGAAAGGTGCAAGAGGTGAAAAAGAGGGCAAATGAGAGTTGGGGTAAGAGAGTATCATTAAATTTTAGGGAGAATAAAAAGATGTTCTGGAAGGAGGTAAATAAAGTGCGTAAGACAAGGGAGCAAATGGGAACTTCAGTGAAGTGGGTTAATGGGGAGGTGATAACAAGTAGTGGTGATGTGAGAAGGAGATGGAGTGAGTATTTTGAAGGTTTGTTGAATGTGTTTGATGATAGAGTGGCAGATATAGGGTGTTTTGGTCGAGGTGGTGTGCAAAGTGAGAGGGTTAGGGAAAATGATTTGGTAAACAGAGAAGAGGTAGTAAAAACTTTGCGGAAGATGAAAGCCGGCAAGGCAGCAGGTTTGGATGGTATTGCAGTGGAATTTATTAAAAAAGGGGGTGACTGTGTTGTTGACTGGTTGGTAAGGTTATTTAATGTATTTATGATTCATGGTGAGGTGCCTGAGGATTGGCGGAATGCTTGCATAGTGCCATTGTACAAATGCAAAGGGGATAAGAGTGAGTGCTCAAATTACAGAGGTATAAGTTTGTTGAGTATTCCTGGTAAATTATATGGGAGGGTATTGATTGAGAGGGTGAAGGCATGTACAGAGCATCAGATTGGGGAAGAGCAGTGTGGTTTCAGAAGTGGTAGAGGATGTGTGGATCAGGTGTTTGCTTTGAAGAATGTATTTGAGAAATACTTAGAAAAGCAAATGGATTTGTATGTAGCATTTATGGATCTGGAGAAGGCATATGATAGAGTTGACAGAGATGCTCTGTGGAAGGTACTAAGAATATATGGTGTGGGAGGCAAGTTGTTAGTGAAAAGTTTTTATCGAGGATGTAAGGCATGTGTACGTGTAGGAAGAGAGGAAAGTGATTGGTTCTCAGTGAATGTAGGTTTGCAGCAGGGGTGTGTGATGTCTCCGTGGTTGTTTAATTTGTTTATGGATGGGGTTGTTAGGGAGGTGAATGCAAGAGTTTTGGAAAGAGGGGCAAGTATGTAGTCTGTTGTGGATGAGAGAGCTTGGGAAGTGAGTCAGTTGTTGTTTGCTGATGATACAGCGCTGGTGGCTGATTCATGTGAGAAACTGCAGGAGCTGGTGACTGAGTTTGGTAAAGTGTGGGAATGAAGAAAGTTAAGAGTAAATGTGAATAAGAGCAAGGTTATTCGGTACAGTTGGGTTGAGGGTCAAGTCAATTGGGAAGTAAGTTTGAATCAAGAAAAACTGGAGGAAGTGAAGTGTTTTAGATATCTGGGAGTGGATCTGGCAGCGGATGGAACCATGGAAGCGGAAGTGAATCATAGGGTGGGGGAGGGGGCGAAAATCCTGGGAGCCTTGAAGAATGTGTGGAAGTCGAGAACATTATCTCGGAAAGCAAAAATGGCTATGTTTGAAGGAATAGTGGTTCCAACAATGTTGTATGGTTGCAAGGCATGGGCTATGGATAGAGTTGTGTGCAGGAGGGTGGATGTGCTGGAAATGAGATGTTTAAGGACAATATGTGGTGTGAGGTGGTATGATTGAGTAAGTAATGTAAGGGTAAGAGAGATGTGTGGAAATAAAAAGAACATGGTTGAGAGAGCAGAAGAGGGTGTTTTGAAATGGTCTGGTCACATGGAGAGAATAAGTGAGGAAAGATTGACCAAGAGGGTATATGTGTCAGAGGTGGAGGGAACGAGAAGTGGGAGACCAATTGGAGGTGGAAAGATGGAGTGACAAAGCAAAATATTTATAAATAAATGTATATTTTTTTTATTATTATTATTTTGCTTTGTTGCTGTCTCCCGCGTTTGCCAGGTAGCGCAAGGAAACAGACAAAAGAAATGGCCCAACCCACCCCCATACACATGTATATACATACACGTCCACACACGCAAATATACATACCTATACATCTCAATGTACACATATATATACACACACACATATACATATATACACATGTACATAATTCATACTGTCTGCCTTTATTTATTCCCATCACCACCTCGCCACACATGGAATAAAATCCCCCTCCCCCCTCATGTGTGCGAGGTAGCGCTAGGAAAAGACAACAAAGGCCCCATTCATTCACACTCAGTCTCTAGCTGTCATGTAATAATGCCCAAAACCACAGCTCCCTTTCCACATCCAGGCCCCACAGAACTCTCCATGGTTTACCCCAGATGCTTCACATGCCCTGATTCAATCCATTGACAGCACGTCGACCCCGGTATACCACATCGATCCAATCCACTCTATTCCTTGCCCGCCTTTCACCCTCCTGCATGTTCAGGCCCCGATCACTCAAAATCTTTTTCACTCCATCTTTCCACCTCCAATTTGGTCTCCCACTTCTCGTTCCCTCCATCTCCGACACATATATCCTCTTGGTCAATCTTTCCTCACTCATTCTCTCATTCCACATCAATAAAAGCTGCGTACACCTTCTTACCTTTTGCTAAAGTCTTTTCCCTCATCATTCTCACAGCAAAAAAGATCCACATATCCCCTACCCTTCCTAAAACCCGCTTGCTCCTCACTCATTCCACATTCAGCCACTTCTAACACATTATCACTCAACACTCTTGCATATACTTTTCCTGTTATACTTAACAGCCTTTTCCCCATAATTGCTGCATACATTATTAACATCTTTTCCTCTGGATAGAGGAACAGGAATAACTTTCATCTAATGCTCAGGCACAACCTTCTACTACCAAGCTAAATTACACATCAAATGCATCCACTCATCATACTATCCTCCATAATTCAACACTTCAGCTGTCATCCCATCCACTTTGGGAACCTTTCTTAGCTTCAATCCCATTACTGCCCTTTTTATCTCCCCTCTTGTTAAAGACCACTTCACTTGTATTGATTTCCTTGCATCCTCCATACCCATGCACGTACAAAGTACTGCTTCACCTTCTCCCACATTCATCAGTTCTTCAAAATACTCTTTCCATCTTCCCTTCACTTACTCCTTTTGATTCAGCAACTCCCCTTCCTTAATTCTAACATTTACATTTCCAATCTTACATTTACCTCTTTCCTTTTCACCTCCTTCAAGTACAATTTCTAATTTTTTATAAATTTTCCTCTCAACTTTCTTCCAAAATCTTCATCTAATCTTTCTTTGCTTTCTTCCATCAGCTTCTTAACATTCCACTTACACATCTTACATTCTTTCCTCCTCTCCTGCTGAACTTCCATTGGCACATTCCTTTTAGGCAATCTACCATATGTCTTTTTCTTCTCCTCCACAGCACTTCTTATCTCTTCTGTCCACCATGCACTGCCCTTTTTATTTATACATATCACAACCCTGTATTCAACTAATTCTACAACCTTTAACAGTCTTCTTCTAAACATTTTAAACAACTCATTTACACATGACTGCATCCCTACATTTACTGCACCTCCACCTAAACTTTCTGTAACCTTTCTTTCATTCTCTTCCTTGCATTCTTTCTAATTCATCTAATTCTTTGCCAATACTTTTACCTCTCCATTCTTTGTTATGCCATACCTCCACTTTTCCCTGATTCTCACCTCCACAAGAACTGCAAAATGGTCAGAATCTCCAAGAATCCTCTCACAACTCTAGCATCCAGCAAAACCTTTCTTTTCCATTCATCCACTGTCACATAATCATCTCCAAAGAATCCTCTCAACTCTAGCATGTGTCCAAGCCATTTCAATACATCCTCTTCTGCTTTCTCAACCACATTATTACCACACATCTCTCTTAACCTTTCATTACTTATTCAATCAAACCACCTCACACCACATACTGTCCTCCAATATTTCATTTCCAACACAGCCTCCGTACTCCACACAACCTGATCTACCGCCCATGTTATATCATTATTAGAAACTTCCAAATATCAATAATGCTACGTCGCTAAGGCAGTAGAAGCAACTGGGTAGAAGAAAATCATTTCTAACTATCACACACTTAGAAACTTTTAGTCACTCACCATAACCCTGAGCCACAACATCAGACTGGACATCACCATCGTAATTTTTGCAAGCCCATACGAAGCCACCAGATGATTTGAGGCCCTGAGCTACCATGTCATCAATAAGGCGATGCTCATACCAAATACCCTTTGCATCAAAGTCTTTCTGAAAGTTCCAGCATCAGTATAAACATCAAGTAATCTTATATCTGTGTCAAACTAATATACATAAATAAAATAACTAGGTAACATAAAACATACCATACTTGATCACTTAACTATTCAAATGGAGTAACCCATATGCATGATAAAAATGAAACAGCAATTAAATGGGGGGCTGGGGTATCTCTCCTTGCAAGGTAATGGACCACCGGGATCCACCTTTTTAGCCCCTACAAAGCCCCCCTGCCTTCTTTCTTCACAATGCAGTTTACACTCCAATAAAATTATCTTAATATTTTTAGCCCCTACAAAGCCCCCCCCTGCCTTCTTTCTTCACAATGCAGTTTACACTCCAATAAAATTATCTTAATATAGTGGTTACATCACTGTACAATGTATGCAGTCTGTTGTGGATAAGGACTTGGGAAGTGTCAGTTGCTGTTTGCTGATGATACAGCACTGGTGGTTGATTCGGGTGAGAAACTGCAGAAGCTGGTGACTGAGTTTGGTAAAGTGTTTGAAAGAAGGAAGCTGAGAGTAAATGTGAATAAGAGCAAGATTATTAGGTTCAGTAGGTTCAATCGGAAGGTAAGTATGTGTGGAGAAAAACTGGAGAAAGTGGAGTGTTTTAGATATCTGGGAGTAGATTTGGCAGTGGATGGAACTGTGGAAGTGAGTCACAGGGTGGGGAAGGGGGTGAAGGTTCTGGGAGCGTTGAAAAATGCTGTGGAGGTCAAGAACGTTATCTTGGAAAGAAAAAATGGGTATGTTTGAAGGAATAGTGGTTCCAACAATGTTGTATGGTTGTGAGGCGTGGGCTATGGATAGAGTTGTGCGCATGAGGGTGGATGTGCTGGAAATGAGATGTCTGAGGACAATATGTGGTGTGAGGTAGTTTGATCAAGTAAGTAATAATAGGGTAAGAGAGATGTGTGGTAATAAAAAGAGTGTGGTTGAGAGGTGGAGGTGGAAAGATGGAGTGAAAAAGATTTTGAGTGATCGGGGCCTGAACATGCAGGAGGGTGAAAGGCGTGCAAGGAGTAGAGTGAATTGGTACGATGAGGTATACCGGGGTCGACGTGCTGTCAATGGATTAAACCAGGACATGTGAAGCATCTGGGGTAAACCATGGAAAGTTCTGTGGGGCCTGGATATGGAAAGGGAGCTGTGGTTTCGGTGCATTATTAAATGACAGCTAGAGACTGAGTGTGAACAAATGGGGCCTTTGTTGTCTTTTCCTAGCACTACCTCGCACACATGAGGGGGGAGGGGGTTGTTATTTCATGTGTGGCGAAGTGGCGATGGGAATGAATAAAGGCAGACAGTATGAATTATGTACATGTGTATGTATGTATATGTCTGTGTGTGTATATATATATATGTATACGTTGAGATGTATAGGTATGTATATTTGCGTGTGTGGACGTGTATGTATATACATGTGTATGTGGGTGGATTGGGCCATTCTTTCGTCTGTGTCCTTGCGCTACCTTGCTAATGTGGGAGACAGCGACAAAGCAAAAGAAATAATAAAATAAATATAACATTCTTCAAAGCAAACACCTGATCCACATATCCTCTACCACTTCTGAAACCACACTGCTCTTCCCCAATCTGATGCTCTGTACATGCCTTCACCCTCAATCAATACCCTCCCATATAATTTCCCAGGAATACTCAACAAACTTATACCTCTGTAATTTGAGCACTCACCTTTGTCCCCTTTGCCTTTGTACAATGGCACTATGCAAGCATTTCGCCAATCCTCAGGCACCTCACCATGAATCATACATACATTATATAACCTTACCAACCAGTCAACTATACAGTCACCCCCTTTTTTATTAAATTCCTCTGCAATACCATCCAAACCCACTGCCTTGCCGGCTTTCATCTTCCGCAAAGCTTTACCACCTCTTCTCTGTTTACCAAATCATTTTCACTAACCCTCTCACTTTGCATACCACCTCGACCAAAACACCCTATATCTGCCATTCAATCATCAGACACATTCAACAAACCTTCAAAATACTCACTCCATCTCCTTCTCACATCACCACTGCTTGTTATCACCTCCCCATTAGCCCCCTTCACTGAAGTTCCCATTTGTTCCCTTGTCTTACGCATTTTATTTACCTCCTTCCAAAACATCTTTTTATTCTCCCTAAAATTTAATGATACTCTCTTACCCCAACTCTCATTTGCCCTCTTTTTCACCTCTTGCACCTTTCTCTTGACCTGCCTCTTTCTTTTATACATCTCCCACTCATATGCATTATTTCCCAGCAAAAATCATCCAAATGCCTCTCTCTTCTCTTTCACTAATAATTTTACTTCTTCATCCCACCACTCACTACCCTTTCTAATCTGCCCACCTCCCACGCTTCTCATGCCACAAGCATCTTTTGTGCAAGCCATCACTGCTTCCCTAAATACATCCCATTCCTCCCCCACTCCCCTAACCTCCTTTGTTCTCACATTTTTCCATTCTGTACTCAGTATCTCCAGGTATTGCCTCACACAAGTCTCCTTCCCAAGCTCACTTAATCTCACTACTTTCTTCACACCAACATTCTCTCTTCTTTTCTGAAAACCTCTACAAATCTTCACCTTCGCCTCCACAAGATAATGATTAGACATCCCTCCAGTTGCACCTCTCAGCACATTAAACTCCAAAAGTCTCTCTTTCATGCGCCTATCAATTAAAACGTAATCCAATAATGCTCTCTGGCCATCTCTCCTACTTACATACGTACACTTATGTATATCTCGCTTCTTAAACCAGGTATTCCCAATCACCAGTCCTTTTTCAGCACATAAATCTACAAGCTCTTCACCATTTCCATTTACAACACTGAACACCCCATGTATACCAATTATTCCCTCAACTGCCACATTACTCACCTTTGCATTCAAATCACCCATCACTATAACCCGGTCTTGTGCATCAAAACCACTAACACACTCATTCAGCTGCTCCCAAAACACTTGCCTCTCATGATCTTTCTTCTCATGCCCAGGTGCATATGCACCAATAATCACCCATCTCTCTCCATCAACTTTCAGTTTTACCCATATTAATCGAGAATTTACTTTCTTACATTCTATCACATACTCCCACAACTCCTGTTTCAGGAGTACTGCTACTCCTTCCCTTGCTCTTGTCCTCTCACTAACCCCTGACTTTACTCCCAAGACATTCCCAAACCACTCTTTCGTTTCACTCATAGCCAAAACATCCAGGTTCCTTTCCTCAAACATACTACCTATCTCTCCTTTTTTCACATCTTGCTTACATCCACACACATTTAGACACCCCAGTCTGAGCCTTCGAGGAGGATGAGCACTCCCCGTGTGACTCCTTATTCTGTTTCCCATTTTAGAAAGTTAAAAAAATACAAGGAGGGGAGGATTTCTGGCCCCCCGCTCCTGTCCCCTCTAGTCGCCTTCTACGACATGCGAGGAATGCGAGGGAAGTATTCTTTCACCCCTATCCCCAGGGATAATATATATATATATATATATATATATATATATATATATATATATATATATATATATATATATATATACATACACATACATACGCACATATACACACACACACACACACACATACATATATATACATATGAAAAATGTAATAAATAATTTAGAAAACTGAAACTTCTAGCTTGAAATGAAATGAAAAAATGAATGTCACATAATGGTTCAACCTCTGGCTATGGAAAAGGGAAATGTATAATTTATTTACACAAACATCAATAGTAGTTCTCATCAATTTAGCCACTGTATCAATAAGCTTCAATGTCTAAGCTACATTTTTCCCAATTTCACTATTTTCTTGTCATATATCTTGTCATATATATATATATATATATATATATATATATATATATATATATTTTTATACTTTGTCGCTGTCTCCCACGTTTGCGAGGTAGCGCAAGGAAACAGACGAAAGAAATGGCCCAACCCCCCCCCATACACATGTATATGCATACGTCCACACACGCAAATATACATACCTACACAGCTTTCCATGGTTTACCCCAGACGCTTCACATGCCTTGATTCAATCCACTGACAGCACATCAACCCCGGTATACCACATCGCTCCAATTCACTCTATTCCTTGCCCTCCTTTCACCCTCCTGCATGTTCAGGCCCCGATCACACAAAATCTTTTTCACTCCATCTTTCCACCTCCAATTTGGTCTCCCTCTTCTCCTCGTTCCCTCCACCTACGACACATATATCCTCTTGGTCAATCTTTCCTCACTCATTCTCTCCATGTGCCCAAACCACTTCAAAACACCCTCTTCTGCTCTCTCAACCATGCTCTTTTTATTTCCACACATCTCTCTTACCCTTACGTTACTCACTCGATCAAACCACCTCACACCACACATTGTCCTCAAACATCTCATTTCCAGCACATCCATCCTCCTGCGCACAACTCTATCCATAGCCCACGCCTCGCAACCATACAACATTGTTGGAACCACTATTCCTTCAAACATACCCATTTTTGCTTTCCGAGATAATGTTCTCGACTTCCACACATTCTTCAAGGCCCCCAGAATTTTCGCCCCCTCCCCCACCCTTTGATCCACTTCCGCTTCCATGGTTCCATCCGCTGCCAGATCCACTCCCAGATATCTAAAACACTTCACTTCCTCCAGTTTTTCTCCATTCAAACTCACCTCCCAATTGACTTGACCCTCAACCCTACTGTACCTAATAACCTTGCTCTTATTCACATTTACTCTTAACTTTCTTCTTCCACACACTTTACCAAACTCAGTCACCAGCTTCTGCAGTTTCTCACATGAATCAGCCACCAGCGCTGTATCATCAGCGAACAACAACTGACTCACTTCCCAAGCTCTCTCATCCCCAACAGACTTCATACTTACCCCTCTTACCAAAACTCTTGCATTCACTTCCCTAACAACCTCATCCATAAACAAATTAAACAACCATGGAGACATCACACACCCCTGCCGCAAACCTACATTCACCGAGAACCAATCACTTTCCTCTCTTCCTACACGTACACATGCCTTACATCCTCGATAAAAACTTTTCACTGCTTCTAACACCTTGCCTCCCACACCATATATTCTTAATACCTTCCACAGAGCATCTCTATCAACTTTATCATATGCCTTCTCCAGATCCATAAATGCTACATACAAATCCATTTGCTTTTCTAAGTATTTCTCACATACATTCTTCAAAGCAAACACCTGATCCACACATCCTCTACCACTTCTGAAACCACACTGCTCTTCCCCAATCTGATGCTCTGTACATGCCTTCACCCTCTCAATCAATACCCTCCCATATAATTTACCAGGAATACTCAACAAACTTATACCTCTGTAATTTGAGCACTCACTCTTATCCCCTTTGCCTATATATATATATATATATATATATATATATATAACATATATATATAATATAAGTGTGTGGAAGAAGAAAGTTAAGAGTAAATGTGAATAAGAGCAAGGTTATTAGGTACAGTAGGGTTGAGGGTCAAGTCAATTGGGAGGTGAGTTTGAATGGAGAAAAACTGGAGGAAGTGAAGTGTTTTAGATATCTGGGAGTGGATCTGGCAGCGGATGGAACCATGGAAGTGGAAGTGGATCATAGGGTGGGGGAGGGGCGAAAATTCTGGGGGCCTTGAAGAATATGTGGAAGTCAAGAACATTATCTCGGAAAGCAAAAATGGGTATGTTTGAAGGAATAGTGGTTCCAACAATGTTGTATGGTTGCGAGGCGTGGGCTATGGATAGAGTTGTGCGCAGGAGGATGGATGTGCTGGAAATGATATGTTTGAGGACAATGTGTGGTGTGAGGTGGTTTGATCGAGTGAGTAACGTAAGGGTAAGAGAGATGTGTGGAAATAAAAAGAGCGTGGTTGAGAGAGCAGAAGAGGGTGTTTTGAAGTGGTTTGGGCACATGGAGAGGATGAGTGAGGAAAGATTGACCAAGAGGATATATGTGTCGGAGGTGGAGGGAACAAGGAGAAGAGGGAGACCAAATTGGAGGTGGAAAGATGGAGTGAAAAAGATTTTGTGTGATCGGGGCCTGAACATGCAGGAGGGTGAAAGGAGGGCAAGGAATAGAGTGAATTGGAGCAATGTGGTATACCGGGGCTGATGTGCTGTCAGTGGATTGAATCAAGGCATGTGAAGCGTCTGGGGTAAACCATGGAAAGCTGTGTAGGTATGTATATTTGCATGTGTGGACGTATGTATATACATGTGTATGGGGGGGGGTTGGGCCATTTCTTCCGTCTGTTTCCTTGCACTACCTCGCAAACGCGGGAGACAGCGACAAAGTATAAAAAAAAAAAAAGAAAATATATATATATATAACAAGTAGTGATGATGTGAGAAGGAGATGGAGTGAGTATTTTGAAGGTTTGTTGAATGTGTTTGATGATAGAGTGGCAGATATAGGGTGTTTTGGTCGAGGTGGTGTGCAAAGTGAGAGGGTTAGGGAAAATGATTTGGTACACAGAGAAGAGGTAGTAAAAGCTTTGCGGAAGATGAAAGCCGGCAAGGCAGCAGGTTTGGATGGTATTGCAGTGGAATTTATTAAAAAAGGGGGTGACTGTATTGTTGACTGGTTGGTAAGGTTATTTAATGTATGTATGACTCACGGTGAGGTGCCTGAGGATTAGCGGAATGCGGAATGCGTGCATAGTGCCAATTTACAAAGGCAAAGGGGATAAGAGTGAGTGCTCAAATTACAGAGGTATAAGTTTGTTGAGTATTCCTGGTAAATTATATGGGAGGGTATTGATTGAGAGGGTGAAGGCATGTACAGAGCATCAGATTGGGGAAGAGCAGTGTGGTTTCAGAAGTGGTAGAGGATGTGTGGATCAGGTGTTTGCTTTGAAGAATGTATGTGAGAAATACTTAGAAAAGCAAATGGATTTGTATGTAGCATTTATGGATCTGGAGAAGGCATATGATAGAGTTGATAGAGATGCTCTGTGGAAGGTATTAAGAATATATGGTGTGGGAGGCAAGTTGTTAGAAGCAGTGAAAAGTTTTTATCGAGGATGTAAGGCATGTGTACGTGTAGGAAGAGAGGAAAGTGATTGGTTCTCAGTGAATGTAGGTTTGCGGCAGGGGTGTGTGATGTCTCCATGGTTGTTTAATTTGTTTATGGATGGGGTTGTTAGGGATGTGAATGCAAGAGTTTTGGAAAGAGGGGCAAGGATGAAGTCTGTTGGGGATGAGAGAGCTTGGGAAGTGAGTCAGTTGTTGTTCGCTGATGATACAGCGCTGGTGGCTGATTCATGTGAGAAACTACAGAAGCTGGTGACCGAGTTTGGTAAAGCGTGTGGAAGAAGAAAGTTAAGAGTAAATGTGAATAAGAGCAAGGTTATTAGGTACAGTAGGGTTGAGGGTCAAGTCAATTGGGAGGTGAGTTTGAATGGAGAAAAACTGGAGGAAGTGAAGTGTTTTAGATATCTGGGAGTGGATCTGGCAGCGGATGGAACCATGGAAGCAGAAGTGGATCATAGGGTGGGGGAGGGGGCGAAAATTCTGGGAGCCTTGAAGAATGTGTGGAAGTCGAGAACATTATCTCGGAAAGCAAAAATGGGTATGTTTGAAGGAATAGTGGTTCCAACAATGTTGTATGGTTGCGAGGCGTGGGCTATGGATAGAGTTGTGCGCAGGAGGATGGATGTGCTGGAAATGAGATGTTTGAGGACAATGTGTGGTGTGATGTGGTTTGATCGAGTAAGTAACGTACGGGTAAGAGAGATGTGTGGAAATAAAAAGAGCGTGGTTGAGAGAGCAGAAGAGGGTGTTTTGAAATGGTTTGGGCACATGGAGAGAATGAGTGAGGAAAGATTGACCAAGAGGATATATGTGTCGGAGGTGGAGGGAACGAGGAGAAGGGGGAGACCAAATTGGAGGTGGAAAGATGGAGTGAAAAAGATTTTGTGTGATCGGGGCCTGAACATGCAGGAGGGTGAAAGGAGGGCAAGGAATAGAGTGAATTGGAGCGATGTGGTATACCGGGGTTGACGTGCTGTCAGTGGATTGAATCGGGGCATGTGAAGCGTCTGGGGTAAACCATGGAAAGCTGTGTAGGTATGTATATTTTGCGTGTGTGGACGTATGTATATACATGTGTATGGGGGTGGGTTGGGCAATTTCTTTCATCTGTTTCCTTGCGCTACCTCGCAAACGCGGGAGACAGTGACAAAGCAAAAAAAAATATATATATATTTCAAAACACCCTCTTCTGCTCTCTCAACCACGCTCTTTTTATTTCCACACATCTCTCTTACCCTTACGTTACTTACTCGATCAAACCACCTCACACCACACATTGTCCTCAAACATCTCATTTCCAGCACATCCATCCTCCTGCGCACAACTCTATCCACAGCCCACGCCTCGCAACCATACAACATTGTTGGAACTACTATTCCTTCAAACATACCCATTTTTGCTTTCCGGGATAATGTTCTCGACTTCCACACATTTTTCAAGGCTCCCAAAATTTTCGCCCCCTCCCCCACCCTATGATCCACTTCCGCTTCCATGGTTCCATCCGCTGACAGATCCACTCCCAGATATCTAAAACACTTCACTTCCTCCAGCCTCTCACCATTCAAACTCACCTCCCAATTGACTTGACCCTCAACCCTACTGTACCTAATAACCTTGCTCTTATTGACATTTACTCTTAACTTTCTTCTTCCACACACTTTACCAAACTCCGTCACCAGCTTCTGCAGTTTCTCACATGAATCCGCCACCAGCGCTGTATCATCAGCGAACAACAACTGACTCACTTCCCAAGCTCTCTCATCCCCAACAGACTTCATACTTGCCCCTCTTTCCAAAACTCTTGCATTTACCTCCCTAACAACCCCATCCATAAACAAATTAAACAACCATGGAGACATCACACACCCCTGCCGCAAACCTACATTCACTGAGAACCAATCACTTTCCTCTCTTCCTACACGTACACATGCCTTACATCCTCGATAAAAACTTTTCACTGCTTCTAACAACTTGCCTCCCACACCATATATTCTTAATACCTTCCACAGAGCATCTCTATCAACTCTATCATATGCCTTCTCCATATATATATATATATATATATATATATATATATATATATATATATATATATATATATATATAAGGTTGCAACGCATTCCTCATGTGTCATAGAAGGTGACTATAGGGGATGGGAGCAGGGGGCTAGAAACCCTCCCCTCCTTGTATTTTAACTTTTTAAAAGGGGAACAGAAGAAGGAGCCATGTGAGGAGTGCTCATCCTCCTCGAAGGCTCAGATTGGGGTGTCTAAATGTGTGTGGCTGTAACCAAGATGAGAAAAAAGGAGAGAGATGTAGTGTGTCTGAGGAAAGGAACCTGGATGTTTTGGCTCTGAGTGAAACGAGGCTCGCTCAAGGGTAAAGGGGAAGAGTGGTTTGGGAATGTCTTGGGAGTAAAGTCAGGGGTTAGTGAGAGGACAAGAGCAAGGGGAGGAGTAGCACTACTCCTGAAACAGAAGTGGTGGGAGTATGTGATAGAGTGTAAGAAAGTAAACTCTAGATTGATATAGGTAAAACTGAAAGTTTTCTGCTTTTTAAATATAAAATGTATTACCTGTACTATACAAACAGATAATTACAATGCATAAAAGCAGATGTAAGGCATGTGTACGTGTAGGAAGAGAGGAAAGTGATTGGTTCTCAGTGAATGTAGGTTTGCGGCAGGGGTGTGTGATGTCTCCATGGTTGTTTAATTTGTTTATGGATGGGGTTGTTAGGGAGGTAAATGCAAGAGTTTTGGAAAGAGGGGCAAGTATGAAGTCTGTTGGGGATGAGAGAGCTTGGGAAGTGAGTCAGTTGTTGTTCGCTGATGATACAGCGCTGGTGGCTGATTCATGTGAGAAACTGCAGAAGCTGGTGACTGAGTTTGGTAAAGTGTGTGGAAGAAGAAAGTTAAGAGTAAATGTGAATAAGAGCAAGGTTATTAGGTACAGTAGGGTTGAGGGTCAAGTCAATTGGGAGGTGAGTTTGAATGGAGAAAAACTGGAGGAAGTGAAGTGTTTTAGATATCTGGGAGTGGATCTGGCAGCGGATGGAACCATGGAAGCAGAAGTGGATCATAGGGTGGGGGAGGGGGCGAAAATTCTGGGAGCGTTGAAGAATGTGTGGAAGTCAAGAACATTATCTCGGAAAGCAAAAATGGGTATGTTTGAAGGAATAGTGGTTCCAACAATGTTGTATGGTTGCGAGGCGTGGGCTATGGATAGAGTTGTGCGCAGGAGGATGGATGTGCTGGAAATGAGATGTTTGAGGACAATGTGTGGTGTGAGGTGGTTTGATCGAGTGAGTAACGTAAGGGTAAGAGAGATGTGTGGAAATAAAAAGAGCGTGGTTGAGAGAGCAGAAGAGGGTGTTTTGAAGTGGTTTGGGCACATGGAGAGAATGAGTGAGGAAAGATTGACCAAGAGGATATATGTGTCGGAGATGGAGGGAACGAGGAGAAGAGGGAGACCAAATTGGAGGTGGAAAGATGGAGTGAAAAAGATTTTGTGTGATCAGGGCCTGAACATGCAGGAGGGTGAAAGGAGGGCAAGGAATAGAGTGAATTGGAGCGATGTGGTATACCGGGGTTGACGTGCTGTCAGTGGATTGAATCAAGGCATGTGAAGCGTCTGGGGTAAACCATGGAAAGCTGTGTAGGTATGTATATTTGCGTGTGTGGACGTATGTATATACATGTGTATGGGGGGGGTTGGGCCATTTCTTTCGTCTGTTTCCTTGCGCTACCTCGCAAACGCGGGAGACAGTGACAAAGTATAATAAAAAAATAAAAAAAAAAAGCAGATGACATGTTTGATGTATACAATAAAGTCTTATGCATGTATAAAAATCTACTGTGTATAATGTTTGAGTGAAGTGTGCAGCAAATCTACACTCATCCCCAGCAGATGACATGGTTTTGAGCTGCGTAACAAGCGTTGCTGCCAGTCCAAGAGTCTGAAAGTGAGACAAGCATCCAAGCATCATCTAAAACTTGTTTCATAAAGATACAATAGCTTACTTGCTCGAAAGAAAAAATGTACAAGTCAGTCTGAGCTTACCTTGTACTCTGCTTGGAAGATCTCCTCAAAAATGTCCTTGAAACGTCCATCATAACGCTTGAGAATTGTGTTTTTGGTGGACATGTACAGTGGCCAACCCTTTGACAGAGCAACCTGTGAACATGAAATGATTCTCAGACCATATAGGGATTACTTTGTTTTGAATATTGTACTGTCATGCCCAAACTTTAGTATCTGTACTGTATACAGGTCATCTATCTATATAACAGACCAATAACTTAAATTACTGTACAAAAATGATTACAAAAGAGCTAGAGAAATAGCTTTAAGGTAAATTTTGCTACATACCTGGAAGGAAGAGTGAGCAAAGGAGCGGATGGACTCATCTGTGTTGTACATGGCCATGGTAACACCACCACCAGTCTTGAAATCAAACACTTTCATCTTCTGAGGTTGACCAACCTCTGGGGTATACACCAGCTCCACCTGTCACCATTAGACAAATTATACACCTGCATGCATCTCTTGTAGCAAGTTTGAAGGATCACATTCTAGCTGTATTTTTATACAACAATTTCAGATGTATAAGGTAGGTCAGTTATTGGGAACATGTGCACCCACTCAGAGTAGAAAAAACATGTATATTTTTTGTTTATTTTTCCAAATGGCTGTAATGAAGCAGCACATAGCCCAAGAAACATAAAAATTTTTCATGAAAACCAATGGGACAGCCATAATGAATTTACAGGAAAAAGTATGCTCCAATTTCAGGATATTATATGTGACAAGTGCATGTGTGCAAATGAGGCTGTTGTTCATTTGTTCCAGATGCTACTTTGCTTGGATGGGAAAAGCATTAAGGCGTGGAAAAATGTATATAAAAAAGTTTTACATGGAAATTATTGAATTATATGAATTCTGTTTTGAAATACCTCATATTTTAGCAATGCACTTCATCTCCAAGTCAGTAGCTCGAGGCATTGACTTTACCTACATCTGCATGATAATATCCTAATACAATTAGGTGATAAACCTATGCATGAAGATAACATGTAAGATTTAGTTATAACTTCAAATAAAGATCTTGTGAACAATGAAAAAAGTTTGGTATAAGTGGTTATCAATGAAGTACTTTTTACATTGCTGTAATGCTGGTCAACATGAGTTGCAAAAAAAGATCAAATTCTAAACTGAAATTATAAGTGAAAGAGATATGGATGTAGTATGGGAAAGATTCAGTAAAACATTGAAAGCAGTGGAGGAAATATTTGTGCCAACATAAAGCAGTCTTTTTCCAATGTGAAGCCAAAATGGCGGATTGATGACACAAGCAAGTATCTCGTGTCAGAAAGTAACACATAAGAAGCTCAAAGAGACTAATACCCAGCTTGACATAGCAAGTTATGTAAGTCTGCAAAAAGAAACTTAGAAACTTATTTGCCAAAGAAAACATAGCAAACGAAACCCAAGGGAGTTTGAAGGTCCATTAATAACTGAAAATATTGATTTGGTTCAAGACAGCAAAGATGTAGCAAAGATTTTCAGTTACTTTTTTGTATCTGTATATACAACTGAAGATATAGCTCTTGTCCTGAATCCATTTCCAATGACAAAAGAATATAGCATTTTGTGACACATGGATAGTATCAGCACTATATAGTAGAACCAAAAAATGAGATAAGTAAACCCTAGACTACTCTCTTCAACAAAGCACTTGCTATAGAGAAAGTTCTAGATGAATGGATGCTTGCTAATGTAGGACCTTTTTTCAAAAAAGGTAATAAAATGCTTCCTGAAAATTATTGTCCAATCAGCTTCACATCTAATACCATACCTCTATATCACTTCTAGAGATAAAAATACTTCTAAAAATGCAGAAGCAAGCCCAAACTTACCGTGCCATTGGAGGGAATGACAACATCAGTGGCCTTGTACTGGTCACCATGAGCATGTCTGCCAATGACAATGCTCTTTGTCCAACCAGGCACTAAGCGAGGAATTGTTTTGCAGATGATAGGTTCACGGAATACTGTGCCGCCTAAGATGTTACGGATGGTTCCATTAGGGCTTAACCACATCTTCTTAAGTTTGAATTCTGATGAAAAAGCAAACATTTAGACAGAATCAGAAATATGAAAACATAAAGAATGACCAAATTTCAACAAAATCAAATGTTCAGAACACATGATTTTATTTCATGCAAAATGGGTGAAGCATCAGTTCTCACTTTTCCTCAATGTCTTGATGTTTCCATCAGTATAACAATACTATGGAAGTAAGCCCTCAAACTGGTGTTGGTCAAAATGACAGAGGATTACAAGAAGGGGGTGATCATCAGTGTTTATGCATCAAGCCAAGAGAAGGATGATAAAGAGGGGCGAGCATTTTGGGAGCAACTGAATGAATGTGTCCCAAGATTTGATGAGAAAGATATGTTATTAGTGATGGGTGATTTTGATGTAAAAGTCACTGATATGGCAGTTGAAGGTACAATTAAAGGGCATGGGGTTTACAATAAAGTGAACAGAAATGTGTGCTGATTAGAACAGGTACCTGGGAATACCTAGTTTAAAAAGAGAGACATACATAATGCATGGAGTAGGAAAGATGGTAAGTGGGCTGTACTGGATTACATACTAACTGATAGGCATACAAAAGAGACTCATGGACATGAATGTGCTGAGCACAACAGCTGGTAGAATTTCTAATCATTACCAGTTGGAAGGAAGGGTAAACAGATTTGTAGAGGCTCTTGAAAAAAAAAAAAAGGGGGGGGGGGAAGAGAGGATATTATATGGGTGAGAACAAGGTAGTGAAAGTAAGTGAGCTGGGAAAAGAAGCTTGTGTAAGGAGATGCCAGAAGGGATTGAGTGTATAATTGCAAAAGGTGAGAATATAAGAGGCTAGGGAAGTGGGTAAGGAATGGGCAGTATTTAGGGAAGCAATGCCAACATGTGCCATGGAAATGTGACATGTTGAAAGTGGGTAGGTGAGAAATGGTTGCAAGTGGTGGAATAACAAAGCAAAGATGCTAGTGAAAGAGAAAAGAAAGGTGTATGGACAGCACTTTATTTACTTCCTTCCAAAACATTTTCTTTTTTTTTTTTTTAAATTTTCCAAAAGAAGGAACAGAAAAGAGGGCCAGGTGAGGATATTCCCTCAAAGGCCCAGTCCTCTGTTCTTAACGCTACCTCGCTATCGCGGGAAATGGCGAATAGTAAAAAATATATATATATATATATATATATATATATATATATATGTAAGGCATGTGTACGTGTAGGAAGAGAGGAAAGTGATTGGTTCTCAGTGAATGTAGGTTTGCGGCAGGGTTGTGTGATGTCTCCATGGTTGTTTAATTTGTTTATGGATGGGGTTGTTAGGGAGGTAAATGCAAGAGTTTTGGAAAGAGGGGCAAGTATGAAGTCTGTTGGGGATGAGAGAGCTTGGGAAGTGAGTCAGTTGTTGTTCGCTGATGATACAGCGCTGGTGGCTGATTCATGTGAGAAACTACAGAAGCTGGTGACTGAGTTTGGTAAAGTGTGTGGAAGAAGAAAGTTTAGAGTAAATGTGAATAAGAGCAAGGTTATTAGGTACAGTAGGGTTGAGGGTCAAGTCAATTGGGAGGTAAGTTTGAATGGAGAAAAACTGGAGGAAGTGAAGTGTTTTAGATATCTGGGAGTGGATCTGGCAGCGGATGGAACCATGGAAGCGGAAGTGGATCATAGGGTGGGGGAGGGGGCGAAAATTCTGGGGGCCTTGAAGAATGTGTGGAAGTCGAGAACATTATCTCGGAAAGCAAAAATGGGTATGTATGAAGGAATAGTGGTTCCAACAATGTTGTATGGTTGCGAGGCGTGGGCTATGGATAGAGTTGTGCGCAGGAGGATGGATGTGCTGGAAATGAGATGTTTGAGGACAATGTGTGGTGTGAGGTGGTTTGATCGAGTGAGTAACGTAAGGGTAAGAGAGATGTGTGGAAATAAAAAGAGCGTGGTTGAGAGAGCAGAAGAGGGTGTTTTGAAATGGTTTGGGCACATGGAGAGGATGAGTGAGGAACGATTG
Source organism: Panulirus ornatus (assembly GCF_036320965.1). NCBI lineage: Eukaryota > Metazoa > Arthropoda > Malacostraca > Decapoda > Palinuridae > Panulirus > Panulirus ornatus. Next base: position 30,817,624 of record NC_092235.1, on the reverse strand, counting down.
ACCAAGAGAATATATGTGTCGGAGGTGGAGGGAACAAGGAGAAGAGGGAGACCAAATTGGAGGTGGAAAGATGGAGTGAAAAAGATTTTGTGTGATCGGGGCCTGAACATGCAGGAGGGTGAAAGGAGGGCAAGGAATAGAGTGAATTGGAGCGATGTGGTATACCGGGGTTGATGTGCTGTCAGTGGATTGAATCAAGGCATGTGAAGCGTCTGGGGTAAACCATGGAAAGCTGTGTAGGTATGTATATTTGCGTGTGTGGACGTATGTATATACATGTGTATGGGGGTGGGTTGGGCCATATCTTTCGTCTGTTTCCTTGCGCTACCTCGCAAACGCGGGAGACAGCGACAAAGTATAATAAATAAAAAAATAAATATATATATATATATATATATATATATATATATATATATATATATATTATCCCTGGGGATAGGGGATTAAGAATACTTCCCACGTATTCCCTGCGTGTCGTAGAAGGCGACTAAAAGGGGAGGGAGTGGGGGGCTGGAAATCCTCCCCTCTCATTTTTTTTTTTTCATTTTCCAAAAGAAGGAACAGAGGGGGCCAGGTGAGGATATTCCAAAAAAGGCCCAGTCCTCTGTTCTTAACGCTACCTCGCGTATAAAAGAAAGAGACAGGAGGTCAAGAGAAAGGTGCAAGAGGTGAAAAAAAGGGCAAATGAGAGTTCGGGTGAGAGAGTATCATTAAATTTTAGGGAGAATAAAAAGATGTTCTGGAAGGAGGTAAATAAAGTGCGTAAGACAAGGGAGCAAATGGGAACTTCAGTGAAGGGCGCAAATGGGGAGGTGATAACAAGTAGTGGTGATGTGAGAAGGAGATGGAGTGAGTATTTTGAAGGTTTGTTGAATGTGTTTGATGATAGAGTGGCAGATATAGGGTGTTTTGGTCGAGGTGGTGTGCAAAGTGAGAGGGTTAGGGAAAATGATTTGGTAAACAGAGAAGAGGTAGTGAAAGCTTTGCGGAAGATGAAAGCCAGCAAGGCAGCAGGTTTGGATGGTATTGCAGTGGAATTTATTAAAAAAGGGGGTGACTGTATTGTTGACTGGTTGGTAAGGTTATTTAATGTATGTATGACTCATGGTGAGGTGCCTGAGGATTGGCGGAATGCGTGCATAGTGCCATTGTACAAAGGCAAAGGGGATAAGAGTGAGTGCTCAAATTACAGAGGTATAAGTTTGTTGAGTATTCCTGGTAAATTATATGGGAGGGTATTGATTGAGAGGGTGAAGGCATGTACAGAGCATCAGATTGGGGAAGAGCAGTGTGGTTTCAGAAGTGGTAGAGGATGTGTGGATCAGGTGTTTGCTTTGAAGAATGTATGTGAGAAATACTTAGAAAAGCAAATGGATTTGTATGTAGCATTTATGGATCTGGAGAAGGCATATGATAGAGTTGATAGAGATGCTCTGTGGAAGGTATTAAGAATATATGGTGTGGGAGGCAAGTTGTTAGAAGCAGTGAAAAGTTTTTATCGAGGATGTAAGGCATGTGTACGTGTAGGAAGAGAGGAAAGTGATTGGTTCTCAGTGAATGTAGGTTTGCGGCAGGGGTGTGTGATGTCTCCATGGTTGTTTAATTTGTTTATGGATGGGGTTGTTAGGGAGGTAAATGCAAGAGTTTTGGAAAGAGGGGCAAGTATGAAGTCTGTTGGGAATGAGAGAGCTTGGGGAAGTGAGTCAGTTGTTGTTCGCTGATGATACAGCGCCGGTGGCTGATTCATGTGAGAAACTGCAGAAGCTGGTGACTGAGTTTGGTAAAGTGTGTGGAAGAAGAAAGTTAAGAGTAAATGTGAATAAGAGCAAGGTTATTAGGTACAGTAGGGTTGAGGGTCAAGTCAATTGGGAGGTGAGTTTGAATGGAGAAAAACTGGAGGAAGTGAAGTGTTTTAGATATCTGGGAGTGGATCTGGCAGCGGATGGAACCATGGAAGCGGAAGTGGATCATAGGGTGGGGGAGGGGGCGAAAATTCTGGGGGCCTTGAAGAATGTGTGGAAGTCGAGAACATTATCTCGGAAAGCAAAAATGGGTATGTTTGAAGGAATAGTGGTTCCAACAATGTTGTATGGTTGCGAGGCGTGGACTATGGATAGAGTTGTGCGCAGGAGGATGGATGTGCTGGAAATGAGTTGTTTGAGGACAATGTGTGGTGTGAGGTGGTTTGATCGAGTGAGTAACGTAAGGGTAAGAGAGATGTGTGGAAATAAAAAGAGCGTGGTTGAGAGAGCAGAAGAGGGTGTTTTGAAGTGGTTTGGGCACATGGAGAGGATGAGTGAGGAAAGATTGACCAAGAGGATATATGTGTCGGAGGTGGAGGGAACGAGGAGAAGAGGGAGACCAAATTGGAGGTGGAAAGATGAAGTGAAAAAGATTTTGTGTGATCGGGGCCTGAGCATGCAGGAGGGTGAAAGGAGGGCAAGAAATAGAGTGAATTGGAGCGATGTGGTATACCGGGGTTGACGTGCTGTCAGTGGATTGAATCAAGGCATGTGAAGCGTCTGGGGTAAACCATGGAAAGCTGTGTAGGTATGTATATTTGCGTGTGTGGACGTATGTATATACATGTGTATGGGGGGGGGGGTTGGGCCATTTCTTTCGTCTGTTTCCTTGCGCTACCTCGCAAACGCGGGAGACAGTGACAAAGTATAATAAAATAAATAAAAAAATATATACATATATATATATGTATATATATATATATATATATATATATATATATATATATATATATATATATATATATATATATATATATTTTCCTTCAAGACAGCGACAAAGCAAAATGTGTGGAAGTTGAGAACATTATCTCGGAAAGCAAAAATGGCTATGTTTTAAGGAATAGTGGTTCCAACAATGTTGTATGGTTGCGAGGCTTGGGCTGTGGATAGAGTTGTGCGCAGGAGGGTGGATGTGCTGGAAATGAGATGTTTGAGGACAATATGTGGTGTGAGGTGGTTTGATCGAGTAAGTAATGTAAGGGTAAGAGAGATGTGTGGAAATAAAAAGGGTGTGGTTGAGAGAGCAGAAGAGGGTGTTTTGAAATGGTTTGGGCACATGGAGAGAATGAGTGAGGAAAGATTGACCAAGAGGATATATGTGTCGGAGGTGGAGGGAACGAGGAGAAGTGGGAGACTAAATTGGAGGTGGAAAGATGGAGTGAAAAAGATTTTGAGTGATCGGGGCCTGAACATGCAGGAGGGTGAAAGGCGTGCAAGGAATAGAGTGAATTGGATCGATGTAGTATATCGGGGTGGACGTGCTGTCAATGGATTGAATCAGGGCATGTGAAGCGTCTGGGGTAAACCATGGAAAGTTCTGTGGGGCCTGGATGTGGAAAGGGAGGTGTGGTTTCGGGCATTATTACATGACAGCTAGAGACTGAGTGTGAACGAATGGGGCCTTTGTTGTCTTTTCCTAGCGCTACCTCGCACACATGAGGGGGGAGGGGGATGTTATTCCATGTGTGGTGAGGTGGCGATGGGAATAAATAAAGGCAGACAGTATGAATTATGTACATGTGTATATATGTATATGTCTGTGTGTGTATATATATGTGTACATTGAGATGTATGGGCATGTAAATTTGCGTGTGTGGACGTGCATGTATATACATGTGTATGGGGGTGGGTTGGGCCATTTCTTTCGTCTGTTTCCTTGCGCTACATCGCAAACGCGGGAGACCGACAAAAATATATTTTTTTTTTTTGCCGCTGTCTCCCGCGTTTGCGAGGTAGCGCAAGGAAACAGACGAAAGAAATGGCCCAACCCAACCCCATACACATGTATATACATACATCCACACACGCAAATATACATACCTACACAGCTTTCCATGATTTACCCCAGACGCTTCACATGCCCTGATTCAATCCACTGACAGCACGTCAACCCCGGTATACCACATCGATCCAATTCACTCTATTCCTTGCCTTCCTTTCACCCTCCTGCATGTTCAGGCCCCGATCACACAAAATCTTTTTCACTCCATCTTTCCACCTCCAATTTAGTCTCCCACTTCTCCTCGTTCCCTCCACCTCCGACACATATATCCTCTTGGTCAATCTTTCCTCACTCATTCTCTCCATGTGCCCAAACCATTTCAGAACACCCTCTTCTGCTCTCTCAACCACGCTCTTTTTATTTCCACACATCTCTCTTACCCTTACATTACTTACTCGATCAAACCACCTCACACCACACATTGTCCTCAAACAACTCATTTTCAGCACATCCATCCTCCTGCGCACAACTCTATCCATAGACCACGCCTCGCAACCATACAACATTGTTGGAACCACTATTCCTTCAAACATACCCATTTTTGCTTTCCGAGATAATGTTCTCGACTTCCACACATTCTTCAACGCTCCCAGAATTTTCGCCCCCTCCCCCACCCTATGATCCACTTTCGCTTCCATGGTTCCATCCGCTGCCAGATCCACTCCCAGATATCTAAAACACTTTACTTCCTCCAGTTTTTCTACATTCAAACTCACCTCCCAATCAACTTGTCCCTCAACCCTACTGAACCTAATAACCTTGCTCTTATTCCCATTTACTCTCAGCTTTCCTCTTTCACACACTTTACCAAACTCAGTCACTAACTTTTGCAATTTCTCACCCGAATCAGCCACCAGTGCTGTATCATCAGCAAACAACAACTGACTCACTTTCCAAGCCCTCTCATCTACATCAGACTGCATACTTGCCTCTCTCTCCAAACCTCTTGCATTCACCTCCCTAACCACCCCATCCAAAAACAAATTAAACCATGGAGACATCATGCACCCCTGCCGCAAGCCGACATTCACTGGGAACCAATCACTTTCCTCTCTTCCTACATGTACACATGCCTTACATCCTTGGTAAAAACTTTTCACTGTTTCTAGCAACTTACCTCCCATACCATATACTCTTAATATCTTCCACAAATTATCTCTATCATAAATGCTACATACAAATCCATCTTTTTTCTAAGAATTTCCCACATACATTCTTCAAAGCATACACTTGATCCACACATCCTCTACCACTTCTGAAACCACACTGCTCTTCCCCAATCTGATGCTCTGTACATGCCTTTACTCTCTCAATCAGTACCCTCCCATATAATATCCTAGGAATACTCAACAAGCTTATACCTCTGTAATTTGAACACTCACCTTTATCCACTTTGTTTTAGTAAAATGGCACTATGCAAGCATTCTGCCAATCCTCAGGCACTTCCCCATGAACCATACATACACTGAATATCCTTACCAAATCAACAACACATCCACCCCCTTTCTTTTATAGATTCCACTGCAATACCATCCAAACCCTCTGCTTTGCCAGCTTTCATTTTCCACAAAGCTTTCACTACCTCTTCTTTGTTCACCAAACCATTCTCCCTGTCCCTCTCACTTTAGACACCACCTCGACCAAAACACCCAACATCTGCCACTCTATCATCAAACACATTCAACAAAACTTCAAAATACACATTCCATCTTCTTACTTCATCACTACTTGTTATCACCTCCCATTAGTCCCCTTCACCAATGTTCCCATTTATTCTCTTGTCTTACACACTTTATTTACCTCCTTCCAAAACATCTGTTTATTCTCCTTAAAATTTAATGATACTTTTCACCCCAACTCTCAGTTGCCCTTTTTTTCACCTTTTTGCACCTTTCTCTTGACCTCCTTTCACTTTCTCTTATACATCTCCCAGTCATTTGCACTACTTCCCTGCAAAAATTGTCCAAATGCCTTTCTCTTCTCTTTCACTAACAATCTTACTTTTTCATCCCACCTTTCACTACCCTTTCTAATCTGCCCACCTCCCATCTTTCTCATGCCACAAGCATCTTTTGCACAAGCCATCACTGCTTCCCTAAATACATCCCATTCCTCCCCCACTCCCCAACAACTTTTACCTAATGTTTTATCCACTGATATAGTGATTATTTCCCACATTATCAGTTCAAAATTTAGGAAAGACATTCCTGAAAGGAAACATGTAAAAGTGGTGTCAATACCTCAAAAAGCAACTTTTTGGCAGAATTTTTTACAATAAGATGCTACTGTGCTGTGTTTGGTAACCCAAATGGCATTACACACTTCAGACACATTTGGGGCATCATTAGTGAATGAAGGCATTTATATCTACCGGGAGGAAGAAATAAAAAATGTGTGAGAATAGAGAAAAAAGAAAAAGTGAGAAAAGGAAAGTATCCCATATATGGAATTACTAAAAAATTCCAGGTAGGTTGGGTCAAAATAATTAGAACATCATTTTTCCACTCCTTTTATGTATTAAAAGTGTTCCCCAACATTATTACTAAGTATGTCATAAGTATACTGCTCCACATTCACAGTTGCATTATTTACCTGACGGGTATATAGATAGGAGAGCACAGAAGTCTGCATATTTATCGAGGAGAAGCAGACCAAATTGGAGGTCGAAGGATGGTGAGAGGCTTGGAATGAATAGAGTGAATTTGGGAAAGATTTATGCCCCGGGTCAACGTGCTGTCAATGGATTGAACCAGGGCATTTTGAAGCATCTGGGGTAAAAACCTTTATTTTTTAAAACATTTTTTTTTTTTTTAAAAAAATTTTGGGGTTTTTCCCCAAAACCTTTTTTTTTTTTTCCCCCCCCCCTTTTTTTTAAAAAAATTTTTTTTCCCCAAACCCCCTTCCCGGGCCCCCCCTTTTTTGGGGGAAAATTGGGGGGTTTTTTTTTTTTTTTTTTTTAAAAAGGGGGGGGGGGCCCCCCCCAAAGGGGGGAAAAAAAATTTGGGAAATTTTTAAAAATTTAAAAAAATTTTTTTTAAAAAAAAAAAAAAATTTTTTTTTTTTTCCCCCAAAATTAAGGGGGGGTTTTTTTTTAAAAAAAAAAAAAATTTTTAAAAAAAGGGGTAAAGGGGGGGTTTTTAAAAAAAAAAAAAATTTTTGGGGGGGGTTTTTTAAAAATTTGGGGCCTGGGGGGGGAAAAAAATTTTTTTAAAAAAAAAGGGGGGGTTTTTTAAAAAATTTTTTTTGGGGGGAAAAAAAATTTTAGAAAGGGGGAAAAAAAATGAAAAAGGGAAAGGTTTTTTTAAAAAAAAAATTTTTTTTTTAAAAAAAAAAGAAAAAAAAAATTTTTAAAAAAAAGGGGGGTTTTAAAGGTTTAAAAGGGGAAAAGGGGGGAAAAAATGAAAAAGGGTTTTTTTGGGGGGAAAAAAAAAAGGGGGGCCCCAAAAGGGGAAAAGGGGAAAAAAAATTGAGGGGGGGGGGGGGAAAAAGGGGAAAAAATTTTTTGGGGGGGGTTTTTGGGGGGGGGGCCCCTTTTTAACCGGGGGAAAATTTTTGGGGGGCCCCTTTTTGGGGGGGGGAAAAAAAAGGGGGTTTTTTCCTTTCCCAAAAAAAATTTTAAAAAAGGGGGGTTTTTTTTTTTTTTCCCCCAAAAGGGGGGAGGGGAAGGTTGGCTTTTCCGGGGGGGGGGAAAAAAAAATTTTAAAAAAAAAAAAAAAAAAGGGGGTTGGAAAAAAATTTTTTTTTGTTAAAATTTTAAAAAGGTTTTGGGGTTTTTAAAAATTTTTTTTAAAACAAAGGGGGGTTTTTTTTTTTGGGGGAAATTACTGGCGGGAAACAGTGATTACGTATAAATAAATAATAAAAGACCACAAAAAGGGCCCCATTCGTTTCACAAACCCGTCCCCTAGCTGTCATGTATAATGCACTGAAACCACAGCTCCCTTTCCACATCCAGGCCCCAAAAAAACTTTTCCCTGGTTTACCTCAGATGCCTTTCACATGCCCTGGCTCAATCCAATGACAGCATGTCGACCCCAGTATAATAATAGTACTAATAACAATAATAATAATAATTATAATAATATACATATACTGACAAGCAACAGATAAAAATATTAACTACCTTATCATCTGAAACTGATGATAAGATTAACTATGCTACAGTTTGTCTCTGGTTTTAAGAGTAAATGGTGTGGGAGGTAAGTTTCTGGAAGCAGTGAAAAGTTTTTATCAAGGATGTCAGGCATGTGTACATGTAGGAAGAGAGGAAAGTGAATCTCAGTTCACAGCAGGGTCACGTGATGTCCCCATGGTTGTTTATGGATGAGGTGGTTAGGGAGGTAAATGCAAAAGTCGTGGAGAGGGAGCAAGTATGCAGTCTGCTGAGGATGAGAGGGCTTGGGAAGTGGGTCAGTTGTTGTTCGCTGATGATACAGCACTGGTGGCTAATTTGGGTGAGAAATTGCAGAGGTTGGTGACTGAATTTGGTAAAGTGTGTGAAAAAAGAAAGTTGAGAGTAAATGTGAATAAGAGCAAGGTTATTAGGTTCGGTAGGACTGAGGGACAAGTTAACTGGGAGGTAAGTTTGAATGGAGAAAAACTGGAGGAAGTGAAGTGTTTTAGATATCTGGGAGTGGACTTAGCAGTGGATGAAGCCATGGAAGCAAAAGTGAGTCAGAGGGTGGGGGATGGGGCAAAGTCTCTGGGAGCACTGAAGAATGTGTGGAAGGTGAGAACATTATTCTTGGAGAGCAAAAATGGGTATATTTGAAGGAATGGTGGTTCCGACAATGTTATATGGTTGTGAGAAATGGGCTATAGATAGGGTTGTGCAGAGGAGGGTGGATGTGTTGGAAATGAGATGTGTGAGGACAACATGTGGTGTGAAGTGGTTTGATCTTGCAAGTAACTGAAGAGTAAGAGAGATGTGTGGCAACAGAAAGAGTGTGGTTGAGAGAGCAGAAGAGGGTGTGTTGAAATGGTATGGACACATGGAGAGAATGAGTGAGGAAAGACTGACAAAGAGGATGTGTGCGTCAGAGGTGAAGGGAAGAAGAAGTGGGACCAAATTGGAGGTGGAAGTATGGAGTAAAAAAGATTTGAGTGATCGGGGCCTGAACATACAGGAGGGTGAAAGGCGTGCAAGGAATAGAGTGAATTTGAACAATGTGGTATACTGGGGTCGATGTGCTGTCAATGAATTGAACCAGGGCATGTGAAGCATGGAAAGGTCTGTGGGGCCTGGATGTGGAGAGGGAGCTGTGGTTTTGGTACATTACACCCTGTGACTCACTTTCACTTCCATGGTTCCATCCACTGCTAAGTCCACTCCCAGATATCTAAAACACTTCACTTCCTCCAGTTTTTCTCTATTCAAACTTACCTCCCAGTTAACTTGTCCCTCAACCCTAATGAACTAATAACCTTGCTCTTATTCACATTTACGCTCAACTTTCTTCTTTCACACACTTTACCAAACTCAGTCAACAGCTTCTACAGCTTCTCACCCGAATCAGCCACCAGTGCTGTATCATCAGCAAACAAAAAATTACTCACTTCCCAAGCCCTCTCATCCCAACAGACTTCATACTTGCTCCTCTCTCCAAAACTCTTGCATTCACCTCCCTAACCATCCATAAACAAAATAAACAACCCTAAAGATATCACGCACCCCTGCCACAAACCGACATTCACTGAGAACCAATCACTTACTTCTCTTCCTACTTGTACACATGCCTTACATCCTTGATAAAAACCTTTCACTGCTTCTTGCAACTTACCTCCCATGCCATATACTCTTAAAACCTTCCACAAAGTATATCTATCAACTCTATCATATGCCTTCTCCAGATCCATAAATGCTATACACAAATCCATTTGTTTTTCTAATAATTTCTCACATACATTCTTCAAAGCAAACACCTGATCCTCACATCTACCACTTCTGAAACTATGCTGCTCTTCCCCAATCTGATGCTCTGTACATGGTTCACTTAGCTCTATGATTACTGCTGGTTCACTTACCTTTATGATTACTGCTGGTTCAATTACCTTTATGACTAATGCTGTTTCACCTACCTTTATGATTATTGATGGCTCACTTACCTTTATGACTTCTGCTGGTTAACTTACCTTTATGACTACTGCTGGTTCACTTACCTTAATGATTACTGCTGGTTCATTTACCTTAATGACTACTGCTGTTTCACCTACCTGTATGACTACAGCTGGCTTACTCATCTTGAACAACACTAAGGATCATAAAAGAGTACACTGTAAAACAAGGCTAGGCTCAAAGTTATATATCTTTCTGTGGTAACTGTTGATTAACTTCTTAATGTATTAAGATACTATACTACACATTCTTACCTTCAACACGCTGTTCATCAGGTGTAATGGTGGCACACTTTATACCAACATTATACTTCTTGATAGCCATGGCCGAGTCGATTGTCACCTGGTCATCTGTCTGGTCACGATATGGCAGGCCCAAGTCGTAGTACTTGCAATCAATCTTCAATAAATAGCCATGTTAAGACTCAGTGAATGCATTACATGAAAACTAATCAAATGGAAGATCCAGTAATCAGTGTAATTTTTTTTCTAAATGTTCACCATTTTCTTTCTTTAACAAGGTAGCATCAGAAACAGATGAAGAATGGCCTCACTTACTCAACTCTACTCTCTTGTTATCATGTAGGATGCAATGAAACCCAAACCCCCTATCTACAGCCAAGCTCCAGAGATCTTTTAGTGTTTCCCCTGGCTATTTCACATACACTGGATAAACCTATTTACAGAAAGGCCCCCTTGCAAATTATATCACTCCAATTCTTTTCGTACCATGCATGCCTCACACCCTCCTGCATGTTCAGGCCCCAATATCTCAATGCATCTTTCAATCCATCTTCCCATCTCATCCTTGGTCTCTTCTTCCTCCTTGTTCCCTCCACTTCAGACACAAATGTCTTTATAATTAGTCTCTCCTCACTCATCCTCTACATCCTGTTAAGCTCTCTGAACCATATTCCACTTACTACCACATCTCTCTCTCTCTCTCTCTCTCTCTCTCTCTCTCTCTCTCTCTCTCTCTCTCTCATCTGTAGCTTGAGCAATCCTCCTTACATATGCTGTCCTCAAACATTTAATTTCTAAAATATCTACATTCTCCTGTACTTTTACTTTTAGGGTCCATGACTCGCATCCAAACAGCCCCATCAAGCGTACTATACCATCAATCATATCCATATTTACCTTCAGAGACAGTGACCTCTCCTTCTACACATTCCTCAAAGCATCTATGATCTTTGCCCTTTCCAACAACCTATGTTCACTTCTCTTCCCACAGTTCCCTCTGCCTCATGACCACTCCCTAATACCTAAAACACTCCACTTCCTCCAAGTCCTCTCCAATCAAAGTTACACTTAAACCAACCTGTGTCTCTCCTTGCTAAACCTTCTAGTCTTACTTTTAATATTTACTTTCAACTTCATCCTTTCACACATTCCCTCTAAACTTGGCACCAGAGCTGCAACATCTGCAGAGAGAAATCAACTCACCTCCCAACCTCCTGACACCCACCCTAAACAGACTAAAGACCCATACGTCTCTCCAATAACTTCATATTAACCTCTCTTACCAACCCATCCATATACAAATTCAACTGCCACAGTAGCATCCCACACCCTTGACAGAGACCCACCTTTACTTAGAATCACTCCTCCTCCTCCTACTGATTTGCATCCACTTTACTCTCTTGAATAAACTCATTACTGCCTCTAGAGTTTTCCTTCCACACCACAAATTCATAACACTTGCATCTCAATCAACCCTATCATGTGCTTTCTTCAGGTCTATAAATGCTTCACACAAATCCTTCTCTTTCTCTAAGTATGTTTCACCCAGATTCTTTAATGCAAATACCTGATCCATTTATCTCCACATTGTTCCTCTCCAGTCTGATGTTCATACCATCACCCTCTCAATCACTACTCTCTCTGAGAGCTTACCAGGTATACTCAAAAGACATGCTCCTGTAATATGAGCAGTCACTTCTGTTCCACTTGCATTCATATAATGCAACTATACAATCCTTTCAATAGTCCTGAGACACTTCAACGTGATCCACACCTACACTGAAAATCCTGACTAACAAATCAACAACAATGTAATACTTTCTAGAGAAATTCAACAGCATTCCCATCCACTCTAGCTGCCTTGTCATACTTTACCTTATGCAAGGCTTTCACCACTTTTTCCCAATACTATTCACCATGACTATCTCAAGTGAGTCAAGCAAAAGTAACCTTCTTATAGTGGAAATAAGAACCATGAATGAGAGAATCAGATAGTGAAGATGAAGAAAATGAGACAAAACTTATAAATGGTAAAAGTGAAATGAAAGTAATTCAGGAGAAAACCATAGAAAAATGAAAAAATAGAATCTCAGGTCAGTCAACATATAGCACCTCTTACAGAGGAAATAATGATTACATGGAAAATAAAGACAATATCAATGCAAGATGATGTGCAAATAAAGGCAATAAGCAAAGAATGGGACAGAAGGGTGGTAGGTAAAATTTGAGATTTATGTAACTCAGGGAAACCCTGCATGAGAAGAAAGTGCATACTAGTTAATAGATACAGGCATAAACATCTAAAACTATATATAAAGATACACTACTATGGGAACTATAGAGATAAAGGATGAGGAAAGAATCAATGTGAATTTAAGCATGTCATAGTAAGCAGGCAATCTAATGCATGCAGAAACTGTAGATGGGGTAGCAAATGCAGATTCTTGCATCAATCTGGACAAACAGTGTTAAGAAAGCAACACAAATATGATAATGAATAATCAAAGGAAAATAGTTATATGCATTAATTAAAAATTGCATTTATGGAAGTAAGACACACAAACAAAATTGAATGCAACGGTCACAAAGGCAAGACAATAGAGACTGGAGAACTAAGAAAGAGACAATAGAAGAGATAACCGAACCAACAGAAACAGAAATATGACAACTATGGACGAAAGTAACATGACACACCTGCTAACTATTTTTTCAATGGAGATGCTAATGGAACTATCAAGACACATAATGCATCAAAAAATTAGAATAATATGCATTAATGAACAGACATTACCAAACAAACCAGTTCTGATAAGGAAATATATAACATAAGAATGAGCCTTGAAAATATTCTGCATTAAGTTACAAACTCTATCAACTGAAAAATATCAGAATTCAGACTAAATTCAAAATTAAGAGATTTCAACATAATTATCATAAATTCTACTGAAACATGGACAAATGCATAATAAGCAAAGAAGATCTATAAAGATATGAGACCTTTATTACTGACAAAGAGAAAAATAAGCAAGGTGGGGTAGTAATATAAATAAGAAGCAAATTTGATGCAAAACTCAGTGAAACTATCTTACAAGAATGTGAATCATGAGTAGCAAGCACCAGCAGTAAGATTACGTATCTAATATAGTAACGTGCAGACCATCCACAACTAAAATGGAAAAGTTTAGCATGAAACTAACAAAAACTGAAGAAATACTAAGGGGCACTGAAATGACAACTTGGACAGATTTCAACTTTGATTTTGTATTGGGAATACATATGTAATTACAGAGTTAAAAAAGAGAACAGTGCACTGGCTGATGAAACAGAGCAATTAATTGGGCAAAACAGCTTATGGAAGGCCTACAACCTAACACAAATAATAAACAAACCAAAATAGAAATGAAAGCACATTTGATTTGATTTTTACAAATGATACAGCTTTAATTACAGACTTAAGAGGTCACATAAATTAGTATCTCTGACCATAAAATAATGAAGTGACTACTATCTACAGTGCTGAAATGGATACAGGCAAACGATGAAATAAATGATGTACCCATGCCAGGGAACTTTAACTTCTACCCTGATAAAATTATAAGAAATGAAGCAAATAATCTGATAGAAAATACACAATGACTGGATGGTCTGAATAATAGTATTGCAAAAACAAAAAAGGCACTTCTCAACTAGCATGTAGATGAGATGGCCTTAAAACTAGGGCCAAGTGAAAGAAAGTATGACATGAAGAGAAAGATACCATTGGAGAGGAAACAGTGGATGTATGGAAGAAGAGAATGACAGAAAAATTGGTGTCCCGGAAAGGTCTGTAGGGCCTGGTTGTGGATAGGGAGCTGTGGTTTTGATGCATTACAAATGACAGCTACAGAATGGATGTGAGCCAATGTGGCCTTTCCTTGTCAGTTCCCAGTGCTACCTCACTAATGCTGAAAATGGCAATCAAGTATGAAAAAAGTGACCAAATAAATTTAAATGATGTAACTACAGAAACATTCAAAAGAAGATTAGACTCATGGCTTAAGACAATACTGGATGAACCCAGAGCAGATAACTATATCAGAGGAGTGGTCACAGAAAATGATAACATTATACATCAAGCAAGACAAGTGAAGGAATATGGCGAGACACTTGAGAAAAACACTGTTCATCAATGAACAAATCAAGTGGTGAGTGAAATGTGCTAGCCCTGTCACCATGGCAAAATTTTCATAGTAGGTACTTGAAGGTATGTATGTGGTGGGTAGACAAAATTGGACAAAATAACTATAACAATAACAGCTGTAACCAGAGAAACTCATTGCCAGTACAATGCTGATATGGGAAGGCCTCCAAAGCTTGACTGGGCATGCACTGATAGAGGAGCTGGTGTTGTCATCCATGCTTTGGGGGCTGAATGACATCATCAGCACAATGGGTGCTTATGCCCATTATCAGAGTAAAATCAACCAACTGACTTTTGTCTCTTTCCTATAAATTTTAATAAATCTTAAAAATAGCACATCTATAAAACAATAAGAATAACTTAAAGATCTTATTCATATAGTAACATAAAAATACACAGTACAAACATATTTGATCCCAGAACAAATGTCATCTACAACATATTTTCCAGATAATTTTCTGACGCTATAATCAGTAAGTAATTACAAAATACTGTTTAGACATCATCTAGTTCAAAATGACCTGCTTGCTGATAGGAATAAAAAGGAGGCTAAAACATTGACCAGACAGTGGAAAACAGGTCAGAAATTTTTGCATGATGTCTCATTGTTTGATAATGTTGGAATAAGACCTTTTCTGCTGGCTGTACATTAGCCTTTTATTCTAAGAGGTCCACAACAAGAAATGTGAATGAATAAGAGAAGATGACAATAAAGCAGTTAAGGAATGAAACTGTAAAATCTAACTTTCTGAAGTTTAATGAAAAATTGAGAAATATCAATATAAGAGTATAAAATGACATTTAAGATGGTATAGAAACAGACAAAATGTGCATTAATAATGGGTATCATAGAGATACAAGCTTCTTATGCACATTAGTGCTGTGCCTCAAAACAAAATCTTTTACTTTATGATAGAAGATTTTTTGGTAATAATAATTTTTCTTCTATGTTCAAGGCTCCAATCATGAAGAAAAATCCATATCAAGTCTGAGCCTTACTTGAAATATAAAAAGGTTAATGAAAGGGAAAAAAGAGAAAATAAGAAAATAACAAAGTATTCAAAAATTTTGAAGGAAGTGAAAAACCTGTCTTTTAAACTGTGCCAGCTCACAGTTATTGGGAAAGAAATGAGAAGGTAGAGAGTTCCATAGCTTTGAAGAGTAAGAAAAGAAACAGTTATCAAAATGGCCAATCATTGAGTTGCCACTGGCAAGTTAATCCTTACTGATGTTCTGTCAGGTAATTAGACAATAAAACTCTTTTTTTTGTATTAATACCTTAATCACTCTATACAAAACCCTACAATCTAGATGGCTACAATCCTAGAACCAAAACAAATTAATTCCAACAAAATGAGACTATGCATCCTGCAGTGTGTCACCTTAAGGTAGGGGAAGATGAGGGACTCTTTAATCTTCTCCCATATGATACGGGTCATTTCATCACCATCCAGTTCCACAACGGGGTTAACAACTTCAATTCGCTTATCAGAAGAGTCTGAAAGAAAGAGCCTTGTTATGACAGTAAATCTGCAAGGATGCAATTAGTAGATAAGCTGCACAAGAATGGATGAAGCACATGCATCTGGATTTGAGTACTAAATACTTACTTCCTACCTCCACAGTCCCTTCTATCTTTATGGGGCTCCCACAGTGCTCTGAAAGCTGGCCACATCTACCAGGCAGGACCACAGGTCATGATAAGTATCACTGTTGAGGGTGCATCTTCATTGGAAGTGATGGGTGACTGAGCAGTCATTCATTCATGAATCAGTGTTTGCAGTGTTGTAGGGATAGGTTATGTCCCAAACACATCTGTTATAGTAAGATTATAGTATGTCTTGGGTATGTAGTTCCTGTTGAGTGTGTCTGGTGGGCGGTGTTTAAGAATGAGCTAGAAAGGCAGTTGTTTGGCACTTGTCATGGCTTTCAGCATGAGTGTGTTTTATCTAAGTGGTGTTTGTTGGAGGTGGGCCCATGATTTTGTGAGTAAAGGTTGATGAACTGTGAGGCAAGGGTAAGATTTCCAATTCTACTTGTGTGTTCGTGGTTTGTTATGGAGTGGTGTGGATTGGAGGAGTCTAGTGATGTTGGAAATAACTGAGTGCTAAGCATGTTGAGGTGAAGTTGTACTGAGAAGGTCTTTTTCACTGTGAATGTGTTTGTGGTTGGTGGGCAGCCAGTTACTGTTCTGAGTGCTTCATTGTGTGCATTTGAAACTACATACTTTGGAGAGGGTGCACAACCAAGCAGGAGAGGTGTAGTAAGGGTGGAGTGGATGAAGTGTTTGAAGAGGATGTTTAGAGATTTTTTCCTTGTCCAAATCTGGTACCAGATAGTTTTCTAAAGGCATTTAGTTTGTATGTTACTTTTGTGTTGATGTCTTTGGGGTGGGGAATGAATGTTGAGAGTGTATAGTGTAATGTCCAGAACAATTGGTGTTCTGTTTGGTGGGAGAAACTCTTCATGCAAGGTTACTGCAGGAAGTCAGTTGGATTCATGTCTGTCTACAGTTATAAAAGCTGAAGACTTTTATGGAGATGCTAACATTCTGTTCTGGTGATCCATTGTTCCAACAGTGTAATGTAGTGCTGCATGTCTACTGTTGCTTCTGTGATGTCATGGCACTGTGATGTGATTAAAGGTAATATATAAAAAATTGCTTCAGTCTTCACAATGATATAACGATGAGTAATGAAATAAACAGTCCAAAAAAAGGAAAATAGCATATGCATTGTGTCCTGCCTTGAGTGCAAGAGAAAAAAGCTAATGAGCTCATTAATATGTAAAGACTTATATACCATGATATCTGTCTTTATCTAACACATTATACAAATCTTTAATTTTCCATAAGTCAGCAATTCTCAGTTACAGCATTAAAAAAATTCTAATTAATATCCAAAATTATGCAACAACATGCCCAAAAAATCCATTCAGTTCATAACTTTCAAAGGAAACACCTAAGTGTATAAATACAGTTTCCATTGGGTACTGTTCTGAAGTTACTGAGCTAACAACAATGTGTCCAGAGAGAGACAGAAACAGAGGTGATGATATACAGGTTGCATATCCCTTATCCGAAATGCCGGTGACCTGTGTTTCAGATTTTGGATTTTTTCGGATTTTGGAGTATTTGTATTATGAGATATGTCGGAAACAGGATGGTGTGGAAACAAACAGGTTAGTACTGAGACATACTTCAATGTTTCAACTGTTCAAGGGTCTTCCTCAGGAGATACTAATTCCAGCAATCTGTGGGACTGTGTTCCCGGCAAGTGATGGACACCTGGTAGGACACCTTGCCATGTTGCTCTCAGATTGGATTGCTTGTTCCGCTGCCTCTATCTATTCACGGCAATTTCCGCTGCCTGACGTGACCAGCAGACAAACCCAGACCTTGTGTCAATGTTGTTCTTAATCCCTTCCTCTAGGTAAGCTTTCACTCTGTCACTTAATGGTTTGTCACTTGCCAGTAGTTGCCTTGGTGTTGACCATTTAGATATAGGGTGAAAGCTTACCTAGAGGAAGGGATTAAGAAAAACGTCAACACAAGGTCTGGGTTCATCTGCTGATTATGTCATGCAGCAGAGATTGCTGTGAACAGGTGAAGGCAGCAGGACAAATGATCCAATCAGAGAGCAACAAGACAAGACATTCGACCAGGTGACCATCCCTTGCTGGGGAATATGATCCCACCAAATGCTGGAAGCATTATCTCAAGAAGAAGACTGTTGAATGGTTGAAACATTGAGGTATGTCTTAGCTCTAACCCGTTTGCTTCCATACTATTCTGTTTTCCACATTTGTCATGATGTATAATAGATAATGATATATCTTGGGATGGAGCCCAAGTCTAAACACAAAATCCATTTATGTTTCATATACAACTTTTAGCCTGAATGTAATGCATACAATATTTTTAAGAATTTTGTGCATGAAACAAGGTTTGTGAAACAATGACCATCAGAAAGCTAAGGTTTCACAACCTCAGCCACTCATGTGGACAATCTGTGGTTGTTTGGCATCACCTTCATTCCTGATTCTGAATCTATAAGCAACTGATAAGGAATCATTTTCTTACAATTATTCACACAGAGCAGAGAATAAGCAAAAAACAGTAAGTAATGCAAATGGGTCTGGCAGTGACACTGGTTTGTAACAAACTGGTGCCAACAGAGCATCAGACCCCAGCATGGGAAAGCGAAGTGAGGTGTTCAAATTTCCACTTGTAACATCATGTAACTGCTCAAAAAGTTTTGGATTTCAGAGCATTTCAGATTTTCAGATTAGGGATGCTCAACCTGGAATGTCCCATATTCACATTTGCAGTGGCAAGACACAATAAGATGCTCTTATGTAATCTATATATTATTAACCTTGATTGACCTGTGAACCTCAATGGTATTGAGGTACTGAAAAAGAAAGTTGGCTGTTCTCTCATCCTTAGGAGGTTTCACTGAATGGAAGCTAAGGTCACTGTAATGGTGAAGTACATTCTTCCCCCTGATGTCCATGTGACTCAAAACAAACTAAAACAGATCTCTTTCATATTAGCTCTCTTCTGCAGTTCCCTGATGACTGCAGCAGCACTTTGATTTTCTGTAAATAGGTATCTGCCAAGATGGAAGCATATGTGTAGTCCTACACCAGCTACCCAGCCCTCCTCCTGGCATGTGATATTATAGCATAAAGCTACTTGCCAATTTTAGGAGCTAGGCACTTTATTCTTTTTTTTTTTTGCTGAACCAGAAGAATAATTTTTTTAAATTATGTCATTAATCACAGTGTGCCAAGCATACCATCCACCAGAACTATTCTAACTCGATACTTGCTGACCATGTTATTCAACCACTTCTCTGCTGCACATATATATTCGCAATCAGAGAAGATGTGGCATGACAAAAGATCATACCAGTGCAAAAAGCATGTAGGTTACACAAGTCAGGGAAGTTTGGCACATCTAATTAGCATCCCCCAGAAGGAGGCCCCTTACAGCTTGTAGGTATTCCTTCATTGCGATGAAAGCACTGATTTGGACTTATATGGCTGATGCTTGATCCATCATGACAGAGGCTGTGAAGGGTTCATCCTAGCCTCTTTGTTTGTGGGTCCATAGGGTTCTGGGTTTAATCAAATTATCCAATGAATAATCCCATGCTGTAACTGCAGATGAAATTGTTACTGCACTCATCTGTAGAGCTCATCATGGATTTCAGTAGCATGGAATGGCAATCAAGGACAGTACACTTCCCAATATCATGAAGTCTAATGAGATGGGTTACTAGTTTCTTGAGGGAGTCATCTTTATGGAGGTTCAAGTTTTTTTGAAAGATGACCTCTGCTTTTGCCTGAGCATCTTAACATTGAAATATGGTTAAGTCCTGAGGAAGTGGATTAATCTTGGTGAGATTAATTACCTAGTAAGGAGAAAAAGGGCATCACTGGCACCTTTGGTACAGATATTGTTCTCATCTTTTCTCAATCTTCCGCTTTCTTATTCAAAGTGAAATCAATGACCCTAGAATGTAAGCGTGACCCTAAAAGAATGTTGTCTCCTTGGTCAATATCCAAAGCTTTTGGTAATGCTGCAGAGGTGCTGATTTAATATTTTGAAGGGTAAAGTGAGATACCATGCCATTCCTCAAGGTCTTTCACATCAAGGTAAGTACCTGTGAAGGTGCCATAATCCATGAACAAAATGTTGAGCTCACTTAAGAGGCATTCTATAATTGTTTGAGAGGCTAGACTAAATAAAAGAAGGGAAATATGATCAACCCATAGAACCCCTTAAGTTGAATCAATCTAATGTTCACCAAAAATCAGAGTGAATGATGCCCCTGGGAGGAGGGATACTCTATGCACTGTATAGTTCCTGAAGTTTAGGGCTGGGGTAATATCAGTTTAAGAGTGAGGTGCTTGTAGTAAGCATAGTCTGATTGAAAGAACTAACAAGGTTGTGCTCAAATGTTCTGGGAATTTGGAAAAAATGAACAGACTGACCAAGAGGATGTACATGTCAAAAGTAGAGTGAGGAGAACTGAAGACAATGGTGATGATAAAAACTAAAGACAAAGCTTAAAAATAATACACATATGAAATATCCATGATTCCCTTTATGCCTCAAAGGACTTATAAGAGGCTTCAGTCATCTACAGATGAGCACAATAAACAATGTTTAGCCTAGTTTAGCAAATCTCCTTTCAATTACCAAAAGAAAAAACATACATACATACATACATACACAACCCCAGTCTGCTAGGGATATATCAATATAAAAATACCAAAAACAAGTTTCTAGAAAATTACCCTTATCCACCAAAAAACTTACACCATACACCTGTATACAATTCAATCCTCTCCATTTCAAACTAACCCCTCCCTCGTCCCACCTCTTCTAACCAACATAGGAGAGAGAGAGAGTTTACATAGAAATGCAGACTACACAAATCCAAGAGAGGTAGTCTGGAAAAGTCTTCTTAAAGGTAGTAGAAGAAAAGGATAGCAAAGCAAAGGCTCTCTCCCCACCCTCAGGTCCCCCCAACAAAAATGCCAGACAGAAAACATGTAGAAAAAAAAAGATACCTTGCAGGATTTATATGCCTGAGGGAAATTTTTATAGAAAAGTCATAAGGTAGAATGGACATGAACATGTCATGCATCCTATCACCAACAACATGCATCCCTTCCCTTTTTATGATGTGTGTAAGCACAGAGTGAATGTATAGATTTTGTAAAACCATATAGACTGAAAGAAGAAAGTGTCCTAAATTGTGATTTGGATATTAGGGGAAAATTACTGGAAGAAATGAGAGAATTTAAGTTTCTAAAAGCTGTCTTGGCTAAGTGTGGTAATATGGGAGGAAAGATAAGGGAGAGAGAAGTACAGTGTAGAAGAGTCACTGGGTCACTTAAAAGAATGGTGAAGGGCAGCAGAAGTGTAAGTATGGAAGTGAAGAGAGGATTAAGGGAGAGCATAGTCCTCCCAACTCTGACCTATGCAGCCAAAACATGGAGTGAGTCAAAGAGGTGAAGAATCCAGGCTGTGGAAATGAGCTATTTGAAAGCATGTGGTGTAACTAGACGAAATGAAGAAATGAAGGGGTGCATGACAGATGTGGTATGGCAGGGATTGCAAAGGGAATGAATTGTGGGGTGGCAGAATGGGTCAAACATCATACTTTGAGGTGGTTTGGGCATGCGGAAAGAAAGCAAGATTGGAAATCTACACGGAGAGTGTATGACAGCACAATTAAAGGGATTGGTGTGAGTGGAAAACTACCTGTGACATGGGCAAACAGGGTGGAGGAATACTGGAGGGAGAGAAATAGAGGGAGAATGCATGGAATGGTGTATGCAAGGTATGTATGTAAGAACAGGGATAAGTGGATTCTTTTGCCATGGCAACCACTTGATGGGAATTCCCAGAGGGAATGGGCATCAGAGATATTGATAGATAGGAAAAGACTTGATATATACTTCACTTCAAGTCCATAACTTACATTATTTGTGCCACCTTAATCACAATTTCTATTTGGTGGTTATTCTCTTTGAATAATCAGCATGCCTTCTAACTTTTACCACACTAATCTGTGAGCTCCTGGTACCTTCTAATATCACAAACAGCCTTGAAAAGTCCCAATGGCTTTTTGCATTTGAATTCCTTTGTAAGCTACAGGTACTCACAATCTCCTTATAATCAGTACTGTAAACCTAGATCTAAGCTACAAGGACTCGTGGTCTCCTTATAATGAGTACTGTAAAGCTAAACCCTAAGCTACAGGTACTGGATCTTCTCATAAAGATTACTGTAAATATGTGTGCGGCTATGACCATAATGTGATGGGTTTTTATATTATGCAGGAGCACAGCACAGTAACTTACATCATATAGTATATTAACACAATACTTGGTTTTTAAATAACCACATGTTTACATGTCACTACACAGTACTTAGTAACCTGGCTTTGTACACAGTTATGATGCTAAAAAATATAATTTAGCATAAAAAACTTTATATTTATGTACCTGAGTTTTTAAAAGGAGTAAAAAAAAAATCTACATTGACATAGGAGTATATGTATGTTTCTTAAATGACTCCAGACAATAGACTGAGAGAGAGGCTAACATAATCCATTCTATCATTTTTTCTTTAATTCAACTGGGTTGGATTATGTGCAGTCATCCATCCAACTTTGGTGGGAACTTATCTGACTAAGGTCCCATCCCCAAAGACAGACAAAATGAAAACATGCTCTATTTCCTATGGTAAATATACACATTAAAGTGAGCATCATAGTACATCAAGTTTGGCAAGTTTTTTTTTTAACAATTTTTTTTAAAGTTTCTCCTCCCCCAGCAGCATTACCCCCAACAAGTGGTTACATCAGGTGGCTACAGTTGGCACACCATCACAGTCACTAGAATAGCACCACCAACTATTCCTGGCCTTTAGCCCACCTTTGCACTTCCACAGCCACTTTGGCAATCATCCATTCCCAACTACAAGCCCCTACACTTTGTAATTATACACAGCTCCAACAACCTTCTTTTATCACTCCTTATTGTCTTTATAAGTTTAATGCCTCCAAGACCCAATTTCTACCCATCTCTCTATTGAAAACTCCTCACAACTCTCATCTCTCCTTTGACAGTTCCGTAATTCCACCTCTTGACTCAATGAGTGTACTTGGTATTACTGTAACATCCACTCTTTCTTGAAAACCCCACATTACAGGAATAGCTAAGTCTGCCTCTAAGAAACTGGGTGTCCTGTTCAGATGTCGGAACTTCTCCTCTAAACAGTTGTTCCACTTATACAAGAGCCTGAGTCATCCTTGTATGGAATATTGCTCTTATATTTGGGGTGGTTCTAACTCTGCATTCTTACTTGACAGAGTTGAGTTGAAAGCAATCTGCCTTATAAACTGTCCTAGGCTAAGTTCCAAACTTGACCCCTTGCCTTGAGCCGGTGTTGGTTCATTTTCCCTCTTCTATAGGTACTACTTCGGTTTTCGCTCCTGAAAGCTGGCTGCTTGTGTGCCCACACCACCAGCTAGACCACAAAATACTTGGTAAGCTGCTGCATCACACGATTTTGTGTGGCCATCAGCAACTCAAGGGTGGGCCGTTTTGACAACTGCTTCTTTCCCTACAGGTCAAAGCTTTGGAACTCTCTACCTTCCCATGTCTTTCCCAATAACTATGACCCAGCAAATTTCAAAAGACAGGTTTTTCACTTTCTCAAAAATTCATAAATACTTTCCCTTGTCTTTGATTTTTTCTGTTTCATAATTATGTCTACATTTCAAAGAAGGCCTGGCCTTGATATGGACTTTAGTCTGTGACTGGAGCCTTAAGCATAAAATAATATATATACAGTTAAATTCACTAATATAGCCCTTGAATCTGAAAAAAACCTGGGTTGGTTATTAGCACAAGGATGAAACAGAAGAGATTCTAGCTAAAATAACAGGCATTTCTGTTATGTACTTTACAGAGGCAAAGAGGACACACTTTCTTCGAGATTCCTAACTCTGAGTCTTTTCTTATTCATACTTAGAAAAGCAAATGGATTTGTATGTAGCATTTATGGATCTGGAGAAGGCATATGATAGAGTTGATACAGATGCTCTGTGGAAGGTACTAAGAATATTTGGTGTGGGAGGCAGGTCGTTAGAAGCAGTGAAAAGTTTTTATCGAGAATGTGAGGCAGGTGTACGAGTATGAAGAGAGGAAAGTGATCAGTTCTCAGTGAATGTCGGTTTGTGGCAGGGGTGTGTGATGTCTCCATGGGTGTTTGATTTGTTTATGGATGGGTTTGTTAGGGAGGTGAATGCAAGAGTTTTGGAGAGAGGGGCAAGTATGAAGTCTATTGTGAATGAGAGAGCTTGGGAAGTGAGTCAGTTGATGATACAGTGCTGGTGGCTGATTCATGTGAGAAATTGCAAAAGGTGGTGACTGAGTTTGGTAAAAAGTGTGAAAGAAGAAAGTTTAGAGTAAATGTGAACAAGAGCAAGGTTAGTAGGTCCAACAGGGTTGAGGGATAGTCAATTAGGAGGTAAGTTTGAATGGAGAAGAACTGGAGGAAGTGAAGTGTTTTAGATATCTGGGAGTGGATTTCACAGTGGACGGAACCATGGAAGTGGAAGTGAATCACAGGGTAGGGGAGGGGGCAAAAATTCTGGGAGCGTTGAAAAATGTGTGGAAGGCGAGAACATTATCTCGGAAAGCAAAAATGGGTATGCTTGAAGGAATAGTGGTTCCAACAATGTTATATGGTTGCGAGGTGTGGGCTATAGATAGAGTTGTGCGGAGGAGGGTGGATGTGTTGTAAATGAGGTGTCTGAGGACAATATGTGGTGTGAGGTGGTTTGATCGAGTAAGTAATGAAAGGGTAAGTGAGATGTGTGGTAATAAAAAGAGTGTGGTTGAGAGAGAAGAAGAGGGTGTTTTGAAATGGTTTGGTCCCATGGAGAGAATGAGTGAGGAAAGAATGACAAAGAGGATATATGTGTCAAAGGTGGAGGGAACGAGAAGTGGAAGACCAAATTGGAGGTGGAAAGATGGAATGAAAAAGATTTTGAGTGATCGGGGCCAGAAACATGCAAGAGGATGAAAAGTGTGCAAGGAATAGAGTGAATTGGAACAATCTGATATACCAGGGTCAACGTGCGGTCAATGGATTGAACCAGGGCATGTGAAGCATCTGGGGTAAACCATGGAAAGTTTTGTGGGGCCTGGATGTGGAAAGGGAGCTATGGTTACGGTGCATTATACTTGACAGATAGAGACTGAGTGTGAACGAATGTGGCCTTTGTTGATTTTTCCTAGCGCTAACTCACACATATGTGGGTGGAGGGGGTTGTCATTCAATGTGTGGTAGGGTGGCGTTGGGAATGAATAAATGCAGCAAGTATGAATTATACACGTGTATGTATGTATATGTCTGTGTATGTTGAAATGTATAGGTATGTATATGTGCATGTATGGACGTGTATGTATATACATGTGTGTGTGGGTGGATTGGGCCATTCTTTCGTCTCTTTCCTTGCGCCACCTCGCTAATGCAGGAGACATAAACAAAGTATAATAAAAAAATATTATTCTAAAAGTTTGTCATTATATAATACAAAATCCTCCATCAAAATTCTTACTGAATTCTTTCTGTAACTTGGCCACTGGTTTAACAAAAATATGCCTATTCCTGAGCATTATATATTTCTGCAATATTCTGAGACAAATATATGTATACTTTTTTTTATTATACTTTTTCGCTGTCTCCCGCGTTAGCGAGGTAACGCAAGGAAACAGACGAAAGAATGGCCCAGCCCACCCACATACACATGTATATTCATACACGTCCACACCTGCACATATACTTCTCAACGTTTACATATATATACACAACCAGACATATACATATATACTATTTATCATTTATATTCATTTTGCTTTGTCGCTGTCGTCCGCATTAGCGAGGTAGCGCAAGGAAACAGACGAAAGAAATGGCCCAACCCACCCACATACACATGTATATACACACACGTCCACACACGCAAATATACATACCTATACATCTTAACGTATACATATATATACATACATAGACATACACATATATACACATGTACATAATTCATACTGTCTGCCCTTATCTATCCCCGTCGCCTCCCCACCACACATGAAATGACAACTCCCTCCCCCGCATGTGGGCGAGGTAGTGCTAGGAAAAGACAACAAAGGCCACATTCGTTCACACTCAGTCTCTAGCTGTCATGTATAATGCACCGAAACCACAGCTCCCTTTCCACATCCAGGCCCCATAAAACTTTCCATGGTTTACCCCAGACACTTCACATGCCCTGGTTCAATCCATTGACAGCACATCGACCCCACTATACCACATTGTTCCAATTCACTCTATTCCTTGCACGCCTTTCACCCTCCTGCATGTTCAGACCCCATTTCAAAACACCCACTTCTGCTCTCTCAACCACACTCTTTTTATTACCACACATCTCTCTTACCCTTTCATTACTTACTTGATCAAACCACTTCACACCACATATTGTCCTCAAACATCTCGTTTCCAGCACATCCACCCTCCTCCACACAACTCTATCTATAGCCCACGCCTCACAACCATATAACATTGTTGGAACCACAATTCCTTCAAACATACCCATTTTTGCTTTCCAAGGTAACGTTCTCAACTTCCACACATTTTTCAACACTCTCAGAACTTTCGCCCCCTTCCCCATCCTATGATTCACTTCCGCTTCCATGGTTCCATCCGCTGCCAAATCAACTCCCAGATATCTAAAACACTTCACTTCTTCCAGTTTTTCTCCATTCAAACTTACCTCCCAACTCAGTTGTCCCTCAACCCTACTGTACCTAATAACCCTGCTCTTATTCACATTTACTCTCAGCTTTCTTTTTTCACACACTTTACCAAACTCAGTCACCAACTCCTGCAGTTTCTCACACAAATCAGCCACCAGTGCTGTATCAGCGAACAACAACTGACTCACCTCCCAAGCTCTCTCATCCACAACAGACTGCATACTTGCCCATAAACAAATTAAACAACCATGGAGACATCACACACCCCTGCCACAAACCAATATTCACTGAGAACCAATCACTTTCCTCTCTTCCTACACATACACATGCCTTACATCTGGATAAAAACTTTTCACTGCTTCTAACAACTTGCCTCCCACACCAAATATTCTTAATACCTTCCACAGAGCATCTCTATCAACTCTATCATATGCCTTCTCCAGATCCATAAATGTTACATATAAATCCATTTGTTTTTCTAAGTATTTCTCACATACATTCTTCAAAGCAAACACCTGATCCACACATCCTCTACCACTTCTGAAACCACACTGCTCTTCCCCAATCTGATGCTCTGTACATGCCTTCCCCCTCTCAATCAATACCCTCCCATATAATTTCCCAGGAATATTCAACAAACTTATATCTCTGTAATTTGAGCACTCACTTTTATCCCCCTTGCCTTTGTACAATGGCATTATGCAAGCATTCCGCCAATCCTCAGGCACCTCACCATGAGTCATACACATATTAAATAACTTTACCAACCAGTCAACAATACCGTCATTCCCTTTTTTTTTATAAATTCCACTGCAATACCGTCCAAACCTGCTGCCTTGCCGGCTTTCATATTCCACAAAGTTTTTACTCCCTCTTCTCTGTCTACCAAATCATTCTCCCTAACCCTCTCACTTTGCACACCACCTCGACCAAAACACCCTATATCTGCCACTCTATCATCGAACACATTCAACAAACCTTCAAAATACTCACTCCATCTCCTTCACACATCACCACTACTTGTTATCAACTCCCCATTACTTATATCTCTCTTTTTAAACCAGGTATTTCCAATCACCAGTCCTTTTTCAGCACAGAAATCTACAAGCTCTCCACCATTTCTGCTTACAACACTGAACACCCCATGTATACCAATTATTCCCTCAACTGCCACATCACTCACCTTTGCATTCAAATCACCCATCACTATAACCCAGTCTCGTGCATCAAAACTACTAACACACTCACTCAGCTGCTCCCAAAACACTTGCCTCTCATGATATTTCTTCTCATGCCCAGGTGCATATGCACCAATAATAACACATCTCTCTCCATCAACTTTCAGTTTCACCCATATCAATCTAGAGTTTACTTTCTTACACTCTATCACATACTCCCACCACTCCTGTTTCAGGAGTAGTGCTACTCCTTCCCTTGCTCTTGTCCTCTCACTAACCCCTGACTTTACTCCCAAGACATTCCCAAACCACTCTTCCCCTTTACCCTTGAGCTTCGTTTCACTCAGAGCCAAAACATCCAGGTTCCTTTCCTCAAACATACTACCTATCTCTCCTTTTTTCTCATCTTGGTTACATCCACACACCTTTAGACACCCCAATCTGAGCCTTCGAGGAGGATGAGCACTCCCTGTGAGACTGCTTCTTCTGTTTCCCCTTTTAAAAAGTTAAAATACAAGGAGGGGAGGGTTTCCAGCCCCCCGCTCCCATCCCCTTTAGTCGCCTTCTACGACATGTGAGGAATGTGTGGGAAGTATTCTTTCTCCCCTATCCCAGGGATAATATAATAATATATTTTTTTATTATTATTTTGCTTTGTCACTGCCTCCCACGTTAGTGACATAGCGCAAGGAAACAGACGAAAGAATGGCCCAACCCACCCACATACACAAGTATATATATACACGTCCACACACACAAATATACATACCTATACATCTCAACGTGTACATATATATACACACACAGACATATACATATATACTTTTTCTTTTCTTTCATACTATTCACCATTTTCCGCATCAGTGAGGTAGCGTTAAGAACAGAGGACTGGGCCTTTGAGGGAATATCCTCACCTGGCCCCCTTCTCTGTTCCTTCTTTTGAAAAATAAAAAAGAAATGAGAGGGGAGGATTTCCAGTCCCCCGCTCCCTTCCCATTTAGTTGCCTTCTACAACACGCAGGGAATACGTGGGAAGTATTCTTTCTCCCCTATCCCCAGGGATAATACATACATACATACATACATATATACACATCTACATAATTCATACTGTCTGCCTTCATTCATTCCCATCGCCACCCTGCCACATGAAATAACAACCCCCTCCCTGCTCATGTGCGCGAGGTAGCAATAGGAAAAGACAACAAAGGCCACATTCGTTCACACTCAGTCTCTAGCTGTCATGCAATAATGCACCAAAACCACAGCTCCCTTTCCACATCTAGGCCCCACAGAACTTTCCATGGTTTACCCCAGACACTTCACATGCCCCGGTTCAATCCATTGACAGTACGTCGACCCCGGTACACCAAATCGTTCCAATTTACTCTATTCCTTGCACGCTTCTCACCCTCCTGCATGTTCAGGCCCCGATCACTCAAAATCTTTTGCACTCCATTTTTCCACCTCAAATTTGGTCTCCCACTTCTGACACATATATCCTCTTTGTCAATTTTTCTTAACTCATTCTCTCCATGTGACCAAACCTTTTCAAACACCCTCTTCTGCTCTATTAACCACACTCTTTTTATTACCGCACATCTCTCTTAGCTTATTATTGCTTACTCAATCAAACCACCTCACACCACATATTGTCCTCAAACATCTCATTTCCAGCACATCCACCCTCCTCTGCACAACTGAATATATATATATATATATATATATATATATATATATATATATATATATATATATATATTTTTTTTTTTTTTGCTTTGTCACTGTCTCCCGCATTTGCGAGGTAGCGCAAGGAAACAGACGAAAGAAATGGCCCAACCCACCCCCATACACATGTATTTACATACGTCCACACACGCAAATATACATACCTACACAGCTTTCCATGGTTTACCCCAGACGCTTCACATGCCTTGATTCAATCCACTGACAGCACGTCAACCCCGGTATACCACATCGCTCCAATTCACTCTATTCCTTGCCCTCCTTTCACCCTCCTACATGTTCAGGCCCCGATCACACAAAATCTTTTTCACTCCATCTTTCCACTTCCAATTTGGTCTTCCTCTTCTCCTCGTTCCCTCCACCTCCGACACATATATCCTCTTGGTCAATCTTTCCTCGCTCATTCTCTCCATGTGACCAAACCATTTCAAAACACCCTCTTCTGCTCTCTCAACCACGCTCTTTTTATTTCCACACATCTCTCTTACCCTTATGTTACTTACTCGATCAAACCACCTCACACCACACATTGTCCTTAAACATCTCATTTCCAGCACATCCATCCTCCAGCGCACAACTCTATCCATAGTCCACGCCTCGCAACCATACAACATTGTTGGAACCACTATTCCTTCAAACATACCAATTTTTGCTTTCTGAGATACTGTTCTCGACTTCCACACATTCTTCAAGGCTCCCAGAATTTTCGCCCCCTCCCCCACCCTATGATCCACTTCCGCTTCCATGTTTCCATCCGCTGCCAGATCCACTCCCAGATATCTAAAACACTTCACTTCCTCCAGTTTTTCTCCATTCAAACTCACCTCCCAATTGACTTGACCCTCAACCCTACTGTACCTAATAACCTTGCTCTTATTCACATTTACTCTTAACTTTCTTCTTTCACACACTTTACCAAACTCAGTCACCAGCTTCTGCAGTTTCTCACATGAATCAGCCACCAGTGCTGTATCATCAGCGAACAACAACTGACTCACTTCCCAAGCTCTCTCATCCCCAACAGACT
Organism: Panulirus ornatus; assembly: GCF_036320965.1. NCBI lineage: Eukaryota > Metazoa > Arthropoda > Malacostraca > Decapoda > Palinuridae > Panulirus > Panulirus ornatus. The sequence continues at coordinate 30,786,987 of NC_092235.1, read as the reverse complement.
TCATACTTGCCCCTCTTTCCAAAACTCTTGCATTCACCTCCCTAACAACCCCATCCATAAGCAAATTAAACAACCATGGAGACATCACACACCCCTGCCGCAAACCTACATTCACTGAGAACCAATCACTTTCCTCTCTTCCTACACGTACACATGCCTTACATCCTCGATAAAAACTTTTCACTGCTTCTAACAACTTGCCTCCCACACCATATATTCTTAATACCTTCCACAGAGCATCTCTATCAACTCTATCATATGCCTTCTCCAGATCCATAAATGCTACATACAAATCCATTTGCTTTTCTAAGTATTTCTCACATACATTCTTCAAAGCAAACACCTGATCCACACATCCTCTACCACTTCTGAAACCACACTGCTCTTCCCCAATCTGATGCTCTCTACATGCCTTCACCCTCTCAATCAATACCCTCCCATACAATTTGCCAGGAATACTCAACAAACTTATACCTCTGTAATTTGAGCACTCACTCTTATCCCCTTTGCCTTTGTACAATGGCACTATGCACGCATTCTGCCAATCCTCAGGCACCTCACCATGAGTCATACATACATTAAATAACCTTACCAACCAGTCAACAATACAGTCACCCCCTTTTTTAATAAATTCCACTGCAATACCATCCAAACCTGCTGCCTTGCCGGCTTTCATCTTCCGCAAAGCTTTTACTACCTCTTCTCTGTTTACCAAATCATTTTCCCTAACCCTCGCACTTTGCACACCACCTCGACCAAAACACCCTATATCTGCCACTCTATCATCAAACACATTCAACAAACCTTCAAAATACTCACTCCATCTCCTTCTCACATCACCACTACTTGTTATCACCTCCCCATTTGCGCCCTTCACTGAAGTTCCCATTTGCTCCCTTGTCTTACGCACTTTGTTTACCTCCTTCCAGAACATCTTTTTATTCTCCCTAAAATTTAATGATACTCTCTCACCCCAACACTCATTTGCCCTTTTTTTCACCTCTTGCACCTTTCTCTTGACCTCCCCTCTCTTTCTTTTATACGTCTCCCACTCAATTGCATTTTTTCCCTGCAAAAATCGTCCAAAAGCCTCTCTCTTCTCTTTCACTAATACTCTTACTTCTTCATCCCACCACTCACTACCCTTTCTAATCAACCCACCTCCCACTCTTCTCATACCACAAGCATCTTTTGCACAATCCATCACTGATTGAAAGGAAAATGAGAGGGGAGGATATCCAGCCCCCCCACTCCATCCCCTTTTAGTCGCCTTCTATGATAGGGGATAGGGGAGAAAGAATACTTCCCACGTATTCCCTGTGTGTCGTAGAAGGCGACTAAAAGGGAAGGGAGCGGGGGGCTGGAAATCCTCCCTCTCGCTTTTTTTTTTTTTTTTTTTTTTTTAATTTTCCAAAAGAAGGAACAGAGAAGAGGGCCAGGTGAGGATATTCCCTCAAAGCCCAGTCCTCTGTTCTTAACGCTACCTCGCTATCGCGATGTAACCAAGATGTGAAAAAAGGAGAGATAGGTAGTATGTTTGAGGAAAGGAACCTGGATGTTTTGGCTCTGAGTGAAACGAAGCTCAAGGGTAAAGGGGAAGAGTGGTTTGGGAATGTCTTGGGAGTAAAGTCAGGGGTTAGTGAGAGGACAAGAGCAAGGAAAGGAGTAGCACTACTCCTGAAACAGGAGTTGTGGGAATATGTGATAGAATGTAAGAAAGTAAATTCTCGATTAATATGGGTAAAACTGAAAGTTGATGGAGAGAGATGGGTGATTATTGGTGCATATGCACCTGGGCATGAGAAGAAAGATCATGAGAGGCAAGTGTTTTGGGAGCAGCTGAATGAGTGTGTTAGTGGTTTTGATGCACGAGACCGGGTTATAGTGATGGGTGATTTGAATGCAAAGGTGAGTAATGTGGCAATTGAGGGAATAATTAGTATACATGGGGTGTTCAGTGTTGTAAATAGAAATGGTGAAGAGCTTGTAGATTTATGTGCTGAAAAAGGACTGGTGATTGGAAATACCTGGTTTAAAAAGCGAGATATACATAAGTATACGTATGTAAGTAGGAGAGATGGCCAGAGAGCGTTATTGGATTACGTGTTAATTGATAGGCACATGAAAGAGAGACTTTTGGATGTTAATGTGCTGAGAGGTGCAACTGGAGGGATGTTGATCATTATCTTGTGGAGGCGAAGGTGAAGATTTGTAAGGGGTTTCAGAAAAGAGGAGAGAATGTTGGGGTGAAGAGAGTGGTGAAAGTAAGTGAGCTTGGGAAGGAGACTTGTGTGAGGAAGTACCAGGAGAGACTGAGTGCAGAATGGAAAATGGTGAGAACAAAGGAGGTAAGGGGAGTGGGGGAGGAATGGGATGTATTTAGGGAAGCAGTGGTGGCTTGCACAGAAGATGCTTGTGGCATGAGAAGCGTGGGAGGTGGGTTGATTAGAAAGGGTAGTGAGTGGTGGGATGAAGATGTAAGATTATTCGTGAAAGAGAAGAGAGAGGTATTTGGACGATTTTTGCAGGGAAAAAATGCAAATGAGTGGGATATGTATAAAAGAAAGAGGCAGGAGGTCAAGAGAAAGGTGCAAGAGGTGAAAAGGAGGGCAAATGAGAGTTGGGGTGAGAGAGTATCATTAAATTTTAGGGAGAATAAAAAGATGTTTTGGAAGGAGGTAAATAAAGTGCGTAAGACAATGGAGCAAATGGGAACTTCAGTGAAGGGCGCTAATGGGGAGGTGATAACAAGTAGTGGTGATGTGAGAAGGAGATGGAGTGAGTATTTTGAAGGTTTGTTGAATATGTTTGATGATAGAGTGGCAGATATAGGGTGTTTTGGTCGAGGTGGTGTGCAAAATGAGAGGGTTAAGGAAAATGATTTGGTAAACAGAGAAGAGGTAGTAAAAGCTTTGTGGAAGATGAAAGCCGGCAAGGCAGCAGGTTTGGATGGTATTGCAGTGGAATTTATTAAAAAAGGGAGTGACTGTATTGTTAACTGGTTGGTAAGGCTATCTAATGTATGTATGATTCATGGTGAGGTGCCTGAGGATTGGCGGAATGCTTGCATAGTGCCATTGTACAAAGGCAAAGGGGATAAGAGTGAGTGCTCAAATTACAGAGGTATAAGTCTGTTGAGTATTCCTGGTAAATTATATGGGAGGGTATTGATTGAGAGGGTGAAAGCATGTACAGAGCATCAGATTGGGGAAGAGCAGTGTGGTTTCAGAAGTGGTAGAGGATGTGTGGATCAGGTGTTTGCTTTGAAGAATGTATGTGAGAAATACTTAGAAAAGCAAATGGATTTGTATGTAGCATTTATGGATCTGGAGAAGGCATATGATAGAGTTGATAGAGATGCTTTGTCAATGGTATTAAGAATACATTGTGTGGGAGGCAAGTTGTTAGAAGCAGTGAAAAGTTTTTATCGAGGATGTAAGGCATGTGCATGTGTAGGAAGAGAGGAAAGTGATTGGTTCTCAGTGAATGTAGGTTTGTGGCAGGGGTGTGTGATGTCTCCATGGTTGTTTAATTTGTTTATGGATGGGGTTGTTAGGGAGGTGAATGCAAGAGTTTTGGAAAGAGGGGCAAGTATGTAGTTGGTTGTGGATGAGAGAGCTTGGGAAGTGAGTCAGTTGTTGTTCACTGATGATACAGCGCTGGTGGCTGATTCATGTGAGAAACTGCAGAAGCTGGTAACTGAGTTTAGTAAAGTGTGTGAAAGAAGAATGTTGAGAGTAAATGTGAATAAGAGCAAGGTTATTAGGTACAGTAGGGTTGAGGGTCAAGTCAATTGGGAGGTAAGTTTGAATGGAGAAAAACTGGAGGAAGTAAAGTGTTTTAGATATCTGGGAGTGGATCTGGCAGCAGATGGAACCATGGAAGCAGATGTAAATCATAGGGTGGGGGAGGGGGCGAAAATTCTGGGAGCCTTGAAGAATGTTTGGAAGTCGAGAACATTATCTCGGAAAGCAAAAATGGGTATGTTTGAGGGAATAGTGGTTCCAACAATGTTGTATGGTTGCGAGGCGTGGGCTATGGATAGAGTTGTGCAGAGGAGGGTGGATGTGCTGGAAATGAGATGTTTGAAGACAATATGTGGTGTGAGGTGGTTTGATTGAGTAAGTAATGTAAGGGTAAGAGAGATGTGTGGAAATAAAAAGAGGGTGGTTGAGTGAGCATAAGAGGGCGTTTTGAAATGGTTTGGTCACTTGGAGAGAATGAGAGAGGAAAGATTGACCAAGAGGATATATGTGTCAGAGGTGGAGGGAACGAGGAGAAGGGGAGACCAAATTGGAGGTGGAGAGATGGAGTGAAAAAGATTTTGAGTGATTGGGGCCTGAACATGCAGGAGGGTGAAAGGCGTGCAAGGAATAGAGTGAATTGGAACGGTGTGATATACCGGGGTCGACGTGCTGTCAATGGATTGAACCAGGGCATGTGAAGCGTCTGGGGTAAACCATGGAAAGTTCTGTGGGGCCTGGATGTGGAAAGGGAGCTGTGGTTTCGGTGCATTATTACATGACAGCTAGGTACTGAATGTGAACGAATGGGGCCTTTGTTGTCTTTTCCTAGTGCTACCTCGCACACATGAGGGGGGGAGGGGGTTGTTAGTCCATGTGTGGCATGGTGGCGATGGGAATAAATAAGGGCAGCAGCAGCTGTAGTCGTAGTGAGGATGTGGGCAGCAGCAGTAGTGAGGGGTGAGTGCAGCAGCAGGTAGTGAGGGTATGGTCAGCAGCAGTAGTAGTGGGGGTGTGGGCAGCAGCAGCAGTAGTGAGAGGTTGGGCAGCAGCAGCAGGGAGGGCTTAGGCAGCAGCAGCAGGGGAGGGGTTGGGCAGCAGCAGCAGTAGTGAGGGGTTGGGCAGCAGCAGTAGTGAGGGTGTGGGCAGCAGCAGTAGTAGTGAGGGTGTCAGCAGCAGCAGCAGTAGTGAGGGTGTGGGCAGCAGCAGTAGTAGTGAGGGTGTGGGCAGCAGCAGCAGTAGAGGGGTTGGGCAGCAGCAGCAGTAGTGAGGGTGTGGGCAGCAGCAGTAGTAGTGAGGGTGTGGGCAGCAGCAGCAGTAGTGAGGGTGTGGGCAGCAGCAGTAGTAGTGAGGGGGTGGGCAGCATCAGTAGTAGTGAGGGTGTGGGCAGCAGCAGCAGTAGTGAGGGTGTGGGTAGCAGCAGTAGTAGTGAGGGTGTGGGCAGCAGCAGCAGTAGTGAGGGGGTGGGCAGCAGCAGCAGTAGTGAGGGTGTGGGCAGCAGCAGTAGTAGTGAGGGTGTGGGCAGCAGCAGTAGTAGTGAGGGTGTGGGCAGCAGCAGTAGTAGTGAGGGTGTGGGCAGCAACAGCAGTAGTGAGGGTGTGGGCAGCAGCAGCAGTAGTGAGGGTGTGGGCAGCAGCAGTAGTAGTGAGGGGTGTGGGCAGCAGCAGCAGTAGTGAGGGTGTGGGCAGCAGCAGCAGTAGTGAGGGTGTGGGCAGCATCAGTAGTAGTGAGGGTGTGGGCAGCAGCAGCAGTAGTGAGGGTGTGGGCAGTAGCAGTAGTAGTGAGGGTGTGGGCAGCAGCAGCAGTAGTGAGGGTGTGGGCAGCAACAGCAGTAGTGAGGGGTTGGGCAGCAGCAGCAGTAGTGAGGGTGTGGGCAGCAGCAGTAGTAGTGAGGGTGTGGGCAGCAGCAGCAGTAGTGAGGGTGTGGGCAGCATCAGTAGTAGTGAGGGTGTGGGCAGCAGCAGCAGTAGTGAGGGTGTGGGCAGCAGCAGCAGTAGTGAGGGTGTGGGCAGCAGCAGCAGTAGTGAGGGTGTGGGCAGCAACAGCAGTAGTGAGGGTGTGGGCAGCAACAGTATTGTGGGGGTAGGCAGCAGCAGCAGTAGTGAGGGGTTGGGCAGCAGCAGCAGTAGTGAGGGTGTGGGCAGCAACAGTATTGTGGGGGTAGGCAGCAGCAGTAGTAGTGAGGGTGTGGGCAGCAGCAGCAGTAGTGAGGGTGTGGGCAGCAGCAGTAGTAGTGAGGGTGTGGGCAGCAGCAGCAGTAATGAGGGGTTGGGCAGCAGCAGCAGTAGTGAGGGTGTGGGCAGCAGCAGCAGTAGTGAGGGGGTGGGCAGCAGCAGTAGTAGTGAGGGTGTGGGCAGCAGCAGCAGTAGTGAGGGGTTGGGCAGCAGCAGCAGTAGTGAGGGGTTGGGCAGCAGCAGCAGTAGTGAGGGGGTGGGCAGCAGCAGCAGTAGTGAGGGTGTGGGCAGCAGCAGCAGTAGTGAGGGGTTGGGCAGCAGCAGCAGTAGTGAGGGGTTGGGCAGCAGCAGCAGTAGTGAGGGTATGGGCAGCAGCAGCAGTAGTGAGGGGTTGGGCAGCAGCAGCAGTAGTGAGGGGGTGGGCAGCAGCAGTAGTAGTGAGGGTGTGGGCAGCAGCAGCAGTAGTGAGGGTGTGGGCAGCAGCAGCAGTAGTGAGGGTGTGGGCAGCAGCAGCAGTAGTGAGGGTATGGGCAGCAGCAGTAGTAGTGAGGGGTTGGGCAGCAGCAGCAGTAGTGAGGGGGTGGGCAGCAGCAGCAGTAGTGAGGGTGTGGGCAGCAGCAGTAGTGAGGGGTGGGCAGCAGCAGTAGTAGTGAGGGTGTGGGCAGCACACAGTATGTGAGGGTGTGGGCAGCAGCAGCAGTAGTGAGGGTGTGGGCAGCAGCAGCAGTAGTGAGGGTGTGGGCAGCACACAGTATTGTGGGGGTGGGCAGCAGCAGCAGTAGTGAGGGTTGGGGCAGCAGCAGTATGAGGGGTGTGGGCAGCAGCAGTAGTGAGGGTGTGGGCAGCACAGCAGTAGTGAGGGTTGTGGGCAGCAGCAGCAGTAGTGAGGGTGTGGGCAGCAGCAGTAGTAGTGGGGTGTGGCAGCACAGCAGTAGTGAGGGTGTGGCAGCAGCAGCAGTAGTGAGGGTGTGGGCAGCAGCAGCAGTAGTGAGGGTGTGTGGCAGCAGCAGTAGTAGTGAGGGTGTGGGCAGCAGCAGCAGTAGTGAGGGTGTGGGCAGCAGCAGTAGTAGTGAGGGTGTGGGCAGCAGCAGCAGTAGTGAGGGTGTGGGCAGCAGCAGTAGTAGTGAGGGTGTGGGCAGCAGCAGCAGTAGTGAGGGTGTGGGCAGCAGCAGCAGTAGTGAGGGTGTGGGCAGCAGCAGCAGTAGTGAGGGTGTGGGCAGCAGCAGCAGTAGTGAGGGTGTGGGCAGCAGCAGCAGTAGTGAGGGTGTGGGCAGCAGCAGCAGTAGTGAGGGTGTGGGCAGCAGCAGCAGTAGTGAGGGTGTGGGCAGCAGCAGCAGTAGTGAGGGTGTGGGCAGCAGCAGCAGTAGTGAGGGTGTGGGCAGCAGCAGCAGTAGTGAGGGTGTGGGCAGCAGCAGCAGTAGTGAGGGTGTGGGCAGCAGCAGCAGTAGTGAGGGTGTGGGCAGCAGCAGCAGTAGTGAGGGTGTGGGCAGCAGCAGCAGTAGTGAGGGTGTGGGCAGCAGCAGCAGTAGTGAGGGTGTGGGCAGCAGCAGCAGTAGTGAGGGTGTGGGCAGCAGCAGCAGTAGTGAGGGTGTGGGGCAGCAGCAGCTACTAGTAGTGAGGTGTGGCAGCAGCAGCAGTAGTGAGGGTGTGGGCAGCAAGCAGCAGTAGTGAGGGTAGTGGGCAGCAGCAGCAGTAGTGAGGGGGTGGGCAGCAGCAGCAGTAGTGAGGGTGTGGGCAGTAGCAGTAGGTAGTGAGGGTGTGGGCAGCAGCAGCAGTAGTGAGGGTGTGGGCAGCAGCAGCAGTAGTGAGGGTGTGGCGCAGCAGCAGCAGTAGTGAGGGTATGGGCAGTAGCAGCAGTAGGTGAGGGTGTGTGGCAGCAACAGCAGTAGTGAGGGTTGTGGGCAGTCAGCAGCAGTAGTGAGGGTGTGGGCAGCAGCAGCAGTAGTGAGGGTGTGGGCAGCAGCAGGCAGTAGTGAGGGTGTGGGCAGTAGCAGTAGTAGTGAGGGTGTGGCAGGCATCAGTAGTAGTGAGGGTGTGGGCAGCTAGCAGCAGTAGTGAGGGGTGTGGGGCAGCAGCAGCAGTAGTGAGGGTTGGGCAGCAGCAGCCAGTAGTGAGGGTGTGGGCAGCAGCAGCAGTAGTGAGGGTGTGGGCAGCAGCAGCAGTAGTGAGGGTGTGGGCAGCAGCAGCAGTAGTGAGGGTGTGGGCAGTAGCAGTAGTAGTGAGGGTGTGGGCAGCAGCAGCAGTAGTGAGGGTGTGGGCAGCAGCAGCAGTAGTGAGGGTGTGGGCAGCAGCAGCAGCAGTAGTGAGGGTATGGGCAGCAGCAGCTAGTAGTGAGGGTGTGGGCAGCAGCAGTAGTAGTGAGGGTGTGGGCAGCAGCAGCAGTAGTGAGGGTGTGGGCAGCAGCAGCAGTAGTGAGGGTGTGGGCAGCAGCAGCAGGTAGTGAGGGTATGGGCAGCTAGCAGCAGTAGTGAGGGTGATGGGCAGCAGCAGTAGTAGTGAGGGTGTGGGCAGCAGCAGCTAGTAGTGAGGGGTGTGGGCAGCAGCAGCAGTAGTGAGATGTAGTGGGCAGCAGCAGCAGTAGGGGTGGCAGCAGCAAGGTATGGTGTGGGCAGCAGCACGCAGTAGTGAGGGTGTGGGGCCGCTAGCAGCTAGTAGTGAGGTGTGGGCAGCACGCAGCAGTAGTGAGGGTGCGGGCAAGTAGCAGTAGTAGAGGGTGTGGCAGCAGCAGCAGTAGTGAGGGTGTGGGCAGCAGCAGCAGTAGTGAGGGTGTGGGCAGCAAGCAGCAGTAGTGAGGGTAGTGGGCAGCAGCAGCAGTAGTGAGGGTGATGGGCAGCTAGCAGTAGTAGTGAGGGGTAGTGGGCAGCAGCAGTAGTAGTGAGGGTAGTGGGCAGCATCAGCAGTAGTGAGGGTTTGGCAGCAGCAGCAGGTAGTGAGGGTATGGCAGCAGCAGCAGTAGTGAGGGGTGTGGGCAGCAAGCAGCAGTAGTGAGGGTGTGGGCAGCAGTAGTAGTAGTGAGGGTGTGGGCAGCAGCAGTAGTAGTGAGGGTGTGGCAGCAGCAGCAGTAGTGAGGGTATGGGCAGCAACAGCAGGTAGTGAGGGTATGGGCAGCAGCAGCAGTAGTGAGGGTGTGGGCAGCAGCAGTAGTAGTGAGGGGTATGGGCAGCAGCAGTAGTAGTGAGGGTGTGGGCAGCAGCAGTAGTAGTGAGGGTGTGGGCAGCAGCAGCAGTAGTGAGGGTGTGGGCAGCAGCAGCAGGTAGTGAGGGTGTGGGCAGCAGCAGCAGTAGTGAGGGTGTGGGCAGCAACAGCAGGTAGTGAGGGTGTGGGCAGCAGCAGTAGTAGTGAGGGTGTGGGCAGCAGCAGTAGTAGTGAGGGTGTGGGCAGCAGCAGCAGTAGTGAGGGTGTGGGCAGCAACAGCAGGTAGTGAGGGTATGGGCAGCAGCAGCAGTAGTGAGGGTGTGGGCAGCAGCAGCTAGTAGTGAGGGTGTGGGCAGCAGCAGCAGTAGTGAGGGTGTGGGCAGCAGCAGCAGTAGTGAGGGTGTGGGCAGCAGCAGCAGTAGTGAGGGTGTGGGCAGCAGCAGCAGTAGTGAGGGTGTGGGCAGCAGCAGCAGTAGTGAGGGTGTGGGCAGCAGCAGTAGTAGTGAGGGTGTGGGCAGTAGCAGCAGTAGTGAGGGGGTGGGCAGCAGCAGCAGTAGTGAGGGTGTGGGCAGCAGCAGCAGTAGTGAGGGGGTGGGCAGCAGCAGCAGTAGTGAGGGTGTGGGCAGTAGCAGAGTAGTAGTGAGGGTGTGGGCAGCAGCAGCAGTAGTGAGGTGTGGGCAGCAGCAGCAGAGTAGTGAGGGTGTGGGGCCAGCAGTAGTAGGAGCAGCAGCAGAGTGAGGGTTGGGCAGTAGCAGCAGTAGTGAGGTGTGGGCAGCGCAGAGTAGGGTTGGCAGAGCAGCAGTAGTGAGGTGTGGGAGCAGCAGTAGGGGCTGAGGAGGTAGTGGGCGTAGCAGCAGTAGTAGAGGGTGTGGGCAGCAGCAGTAGTAGTGAGGGTGTGGGCAGCAGCAGCAGTAGTGAGGGTGTGGCAGAGCAGTAGGGGGTGGGCCAGCCATTTGGGGAGTAGAGTGAGGGTGTGGGTGGGCAGTAGCAGTAGTAGTGAGGGGTGGGTGCAGCAACAGTAGTAGTGAGGGTGTGGGCAGTAGCAGCAGTAGTGAGGGGTGGGCAGCAGCAGCAGTACAGTAGTGAGAGGTGTGGCAGTAGCAGTAGTAGTGAGGGTGTGGGCAGCAGCAGTAGTAGTGAGGGTGTGGGCAGCAGCAGCAGTAGTGAGAGTGTGGGCAGCAGCAGCAGTAGTGAGAGTGTGGGCAGCAGCAGTAGTAGTGAGGGTGTGGGCAGCAGCAGCAGTAGTGAGGGTGTGGGCAGCAGCAGCAGTAGTGAGGGTGTGGGCAGCAGCAGCAGTAGTGAGGGGGTGGGCAGCAGCAGCAGTAGTGAGGGTGTGGGCAGCAGCAGTAGTAGTGAGGGTGTGGGCAGCAGCAGCAGTAGTGAGGGTGTGGGCAGCAGCAGCAGTAGTGAGGGTGTGGGCAGCAGCAGTAGTAGTGAGGGTGTGGGCAGCAGCAGTAGTAGTGAGGGTGTGGGCAGCAGCAGCAGTAGTGAGGGGGTGGGCAGCAGCAGCAGTAGTGAGGGTGTGGGCAGCAGCAGTAGTAGTGAGGGTGTGGGCAGCAGCAGCAGTAGTGAGGGTGTGGGCAGCAGCAGCAGTAGTGAGGGTGTGGGCAGCAGCAGTAGTAGTAGTGAGGGTATGGGCAGCAGCAGCAGTAGTGAGGGTGTGGGCAGCAGCAGTAGTAGGGGGGGACAGCAGCAGCAGTAGTGAGGGGGTGGGCAGCAGCAGTAGTAGTGAGGGTGTGGGCAGCAGCAGTAGTAGTGAGGGTGTGGGCAGCAGCAGTAGTGAGGGGGTGGGCAGCAGCAGCAGTAGTGAGGGTGTGGGCAGCAGCAGTAGTAGGGGGGGACAGCAGCAGTAGTGAGGGGGTGGGCAGCAGCAGCAGTAGTGAGGGGGTGGGCAGCAGCAGCAGTAGTGAGGGTGTGGGCAGCAGCAGTAGTAGGGGGGGACAGCAGCAGCAGTAGTGAGGGGGTGGGCAGCAGCAGCAGTAGTGAGGGGGTGGGCAGCAGCAGCAGTAGTGAGGGTGTGGGCAGCAGCAGTAGTAGGGGGGGACAGCAGCAGCAGTAGTGAGGGGGTGGGCAGCAGCAGCCGTAGTGAGGGGGTGGGCAGCAGCAGCAGTAGTGAGGGTGTGGGCAGCAGCAGTAGTAGTGAGGGTGTGGGCAGCAGCAGTAGTAGGGGGGGACAGCAGCAGCAGTAGTGAGGGGGTGGGCAGCAGCAGCAGTAGTGAGGGGGTGGGCAGCAGCAGTAGTAGGGGGGGACAGCAGCAGCAGTAGTGAGTGATCAGCAGCAGACAACAGAGAGAGAGAGAGAGAGAGAGAGAGAGAGAGAGAGAGCAACAAGCAGGCAGCCATTGGAAGTGCATTCCTGATCCCTGGCTGGCTCACCCACCGGTGCCGGCTCTGACCCCACTACACTCTTATACCATCACCGGCTCCCCCATCACCCACCACTGTCTCCCCATCACCCACCAACGGCTCCCCTATCACCCACCAAGGACTCCACCATCACCCACCAAGGACTCCCCCATCACCCACCACCGGCTTCCCATCACCCACCACCGGCTCCCCCATCACCCACCACAGGCTTCCCCGCCCCCCATCACTACAGACATGGGGTCGGTCACGTCCGCCACTCTTACCAAAGGCTCACACAATCCCGTGGCTGCTACCACCAGGATGGTTATGCTGCTACCACCAGGATGGTTATGCTGCTACCACCAGGATGGTTATGCTGCTACCACCAGGATGGTTATGCTGCTACCACCAGGCTGGTCATGCTGCTACCACCAGGATGGTTATGCTGCTACCACCAGGATGGTTATGCTGCTACCACCAGGATGGTTATGCTGCTACCACCAGGCTGGTTATGCTGCTACCACCAGGCTGGTCATGCTGCTACCACCAGGATGGTTATGCTGCTACCACCAGGATGGTTATGCTGCTACCACCAGGATGGTTATGCTGCTACCACCAGGATGGTTATGCTGCTACCACCAGGCTGGTCATGCTGCTACCACCAGGATGGTTATGCTGCTACCACCAGGATGGTTATGCTGCTACCACCAGGATGGTTATGCTGCTACCACCAGGATGGTTATGCTGCTACCACCAGGCTGGTCATGCTGCTACCACCAGGATGGTTATGCTGCTACCACCAGGATGGTTATGCTGCTACCTCCAGGCTGGTCATGCTGCTACCACCAGGATGGTTATGCTGCTACCACCAGGATGGTTATGCTGCTACCACCAGGATGGTTATGCTGCTACCACCAGGCTGGTCATGCTGCTACCACCAGGATGGTTATGCTGCTACCACCAGGATGGTTATGCTGCTACCACCAGGATGGTTATGCTGCTACCACCAGGCTGGTCATGCTGCTACCACCAGGATGGTTATGCTGCTACCACCAGGATGGTTATGCTGCTACCACCAGGCTGGTCATGCTGCTACCACCAGGATGGTTATGCTGCTACCACCAGGATGGTTATGCTGCTACCACCAGGATGGTTATGCTGCTACCACCAGGATGGTCATGCTGCTACCACCAGGATGGTTATGCTGCTACCACCAGGATGGTTATGCTGCTACCACCAGGCTGGTCATGCTGCTACCACCAGGCTGGTCATGCTGCTACCACCAGGATGGTTATGCTGCTACCACCAGGATGGTTATGCTGCTACCACCAGGATGGTCATGCTGCTACCACCAGGATGGTTATGCTGCTACCACCAGGATGGTCATGCTGCTACCACCAGGATGGTTATGCTGCTACCACCAGGATGGTCATGCTGCTACCACCAGGATGGTTATGCTGCTACCACCAGGCTGGTCATGCTGCTACCACCAGGATGGTTATGCTGCTACCACCAGGCTGGTCATGCTGCTACCACCAGGATGGTTATGCTGCTACCACCAGGATGGTTATGCTGCTACCACCAGGCTGGTCATGCTGCTACCACCAGGATGGTTATGCTGCTACCACCAGGCTGGTCATGCTGCTACCACCAGGATGGTTATGCTGCTACCACCAGGATGGTTATGCTACTACCACCAGGCTGGTCATGCTGCTACCTCCAGGCTGGTCATGCTGCTACCACCAGGATGGTTATGCTGCTACCACCAGGCTGGTTATGCTGCTACCACCAGGATGGTTATGCTGCTACCTCCAGGCTGGTCATGCTGCTACCACCAGGATGTTTATGCTGCTACCATCAGGCTGGTCATGCTGCTACCACCAGGCTGGTCATGCTGCTACCACCAGGATGGTTATGCTGCTACCACTAGGCTGGTTATGCTGCTACCACCAGGCTGGTAATGCTGCTACCTCTAGGCTGGTTATGCTGCTACCACCAGGATGGTTAGCTACCACCAGGCTGGTTATGCTGCTACCACCAGGCTGGTCATGCTGCTACCACCCGGCTGGTTATGCTGCTACCACCAGGATGGTTATGCTGCTACCTCCAGGCTGGTTATGCTGCTACCTCCAGGATGGTGATGCTGCTACCACCAGGATGGTTATGCTGCTACCTCCAGGCTGGTCATGCTGCTACCTCCAGGCTGGTTATGCTGCTACCACCAGGCTGGTTATGCTGCTACCACCAGGCTGGTTAAGCTGCTACCACCAGGATGGTCATGCTGCTACCACCAGGCTGGTTATGCTGCTACCACCAGGCTGGTCATGCTGCAACCACCAGGATGGTTATGCTGCTACCACCAGGCTGGTCATGCTGCTACCTCCAGGCTGGTTATGCTGCTACCACCATGCTGGTTATGCTGCTACCACCAGGATGGTTATGCTGCTACCACCAGGCTGGTCATGCTGCTACCACCAGGATGGTTATGCTGCTACCACCAGGATGGTTATGCTGCTACCACCAGGATGGTTATGCTGCTACCACCAGGCTGGTCATGCTGCTACCACCAGGATGGTTATGCTGCTACCACCAGGCTGGTCATGCTGCTACCTCCAGGCTAGTCATGCTGCTACAACCAGGCTGGTTATGCTGCTACCTCCAGGCTGGTCATGCTGCTACCACCAGGCTGGTCATGCTGCTACCACCAGGCTGGTCATGCTCCTACCTCCAGGCTGGTTATGCTGCTACCACCAGGCTGGTCATGCTGCTACCACCAGGTTGGTTATGCTGCTACCACCAGGCTGGTCATGCTACTACCACCAGGCGGGTTATGCTGCTACCACCAGGATGGTCATGCTGCTACCACCAGGATGGTCATGCTGCTACCACCAGGCTGGTTATGCTGCTACCACCAGGATGGTTATGCTGCTACCACCAGGCTGGTCATGCTGCTACCTCCAGGCTGGTCATGCTGCTACCACCATGCTAGTCATGCTGCTACCACCAGGCTGGTCATGCTGCTACCTCCAGGCTGGTCATGCTGCTGCCACCAGGCTGGTTATACTGCTACCACCAGGCTGGTTATACTGCTACCTCCAGGCTGGTCATGCTGCTACCACCAGGCTGGTCATGCTGCTACCACCAGGCTGGTTATACTGCTACCACCAGGCTGGTTATACTGCTACCACCAGGCTGGTTATGCTGCTACCACCAGGCTGGTCATGCTGCTACCACCAGGCTGGTTATACTGCTACCACCAGGCTGGTTATACTGCTACCACCAGGCTGGTTATACTGCTACCTCCAGGCTGGTTATACTGCTACCACCAGGATGGTTATGCTGCTACCACCAGGCTGGTTATACTGCTACCACCAGGATGGTTATGCTGATACCACCAGGCTGGTTATACTGCTACCACCAGGCTGGTTATACTGCTACCACCAGGCTGGTTATACTGCTACCACCAGGCTGGTTATACTGCTACCTCCAGGCTGGTCATGCTGCTACCACCAGGCTGGTCATGCTGCTACCTCCATGCTGGTTATGCTGCTACCACCAGGCTGGTCATGCTGCTACCACCAGGCTGGTCATGCTGCTACCTCCAGGCTGGTTATGCTGCTACCACCAGGCTGGTCATGCTGCTACCACCATGCTAGTCATGCTGCTACCACCAGGCTGGTCATGCTGCTACCACCAGGCTGGTTATGCTTCTTCCTCCTGGCTGGTCATGCTGCTACCAGGGGTGTCATACTGGTACCAGGGGTGTCATACTGCTACCAGGGTTGCCATACTGTTAGTACAAGACTAATGGTAAATGTATCAGGCTTATGGTATTGGTACCAGGCTGACGGTAATGGTGGCACCAGTCCGATGGTGGTGTTGGCAACAGGCTGATGGGGTAGTGGTACACCTGGGGTACAGTACTAGTGGTGTACACACCTGGAGTACAGTACTAGTGGAGTGCACACCAGGGGTACAGTACTGGTGATGTGCACACCTGGGGTACGATACAGTACTGGTGGTGTACACACCTGGGGTACAGTACTGGTGTGCACACCTCGGGTATACTACTGGTGGTGTGCACACCTGGGGTACAGTACAGTACTAGTGGTGTGCACACCTCCGGTATACTACTGGTGGTGTGCACACCTGGGGTACAGTATAGTACTAGTGGTGTGCACACCTCGGGTATACTACTGGTGGTGTGCACACCTGGGGTACAGTACAGTACTAGTGGTGTGCACACCTGGGGTACAGTACTGGTGGTGTGCACACCTGGGATAAAGTACTGGTGGTGTACACACCTGGGGTATGGTACTGGTGGTGCACACCTGGGTACAGTAGTGATGTGCACACCTGGGGTACAATACAGTACTAGCGGTGTGCACACCTGGGGTACAGTACTGGCGGTGTGCATACCCCAGCAGTACTGGTGGTGTGCACACCTGGGGTACAATACAGTACTAGATGTGTGCACACCTGGGGTACAATACAGTACTAGATGTGTGCACACCTGGGGTACAGTATGGCAATGGTGGTGTGCACATCTGGGGTACAGTACACTACTGGTGCGCACACCTGGGGTAAAGTACAGTACTGGTGGCGTGCACAACTGGGTACAGTACAGGACTGGTGGTGTGCACACCTGGGTAAAGTACAGTACTGGTGGCGAACACAACTGGGGTTCAGTATAGTACCGGTGGTGTGCACACCTGGGATATAGTACAGCATCGGTGGTGTGCACACCTGGGGTACAGTAGTACTGGTGGTGTGCACACCATGGGTATAGTAGTACTGGTGTGCACACCTGGGGTACAGTGCGGTACTTGTGGTGTGCACATCTGGGGTACAGTATAGTACCGGTGGTGTGCAAACCTGGGATACAATACAGTATTGGTGGTGTGCACACATGGGGTGCAGTACAGGTGGTGTGTGCAACTGGAGTACAGTCACGGTGGTGTGCACACCTTGGGTACAGTACAGTGTGGTGTGCACACCTGGGATATAGTACAGTACCGGTGGTGTGCACACCTGGGGTACAGTACTGGTGGTGTGCACACCTGGGATATAATACAGTACTGGTGGTGTGCACACCTGGGGTACATTGCAGTAACCGGTGGTGTACACACCAGGGGCACAGTAGTACTGGTGATGTGCACACCTGGGGTACAGTGCGGTACTTGTGGTGTGCATATCTGGGGTACAGTAAAGTACTGGTGGTGTGCACATCTGGGGTACAGTATTGGTGGTGTGCACATCTGGGGTACAGTATTGGTGGTGTGCACACCTGAGGTACAGTGCGGTACTGGTGTGCACACCTGGGTACAGTACAGTATAAGTGTGCATAACTGGGGTAGAGTACAATACTGGTGTGTACACCTAGGGGAGAGTACAGCACTGGTGGCGTGCACACCTGTGGTACAGTACAGTATTGGTCGTGTGCACAGCTGGGGTACAGTACAGTATTAGTGGTATGCACAACTGGGGTACAGTACAGTACTGGAGGTGTGCACATCTGGGGAATAGTACAGTACTGGTGATGTGCACACCTGGGCTATAGTACAGGTGGTGTGCACGCCTGGGATATAATAATGGTGGTGTGCACACCTCGGTATAGTACAGTACTGGTGGTGTGCACACCTGGGGTATAGTACTGGTGGTGTGCAGACGGGACACGGAACAGTAATGGTGGTGTGCACAACTGGGACACAATAGAGTACTGGTGTGCACAACTGGGGTACAGTACTGATGGTGTGCACACCTGTGTACAGCACTGGTGGTGTGAACACCAGGGGTATAGTAGAGTACTGGTTGTGTGCACACCTAGGTACAGTACAGTACTGGTGTAGTGCACACCTGGGGTATTTTACAGTACTGGTGTAGTGCACACCTGGGGTATAGTACAGTACTGGTGGTGTGCACACCTGGGTACAGTGCTGGTGATGCGAACACCAGGGGTATAGTACAGTACTTGTGGTGTGCACACCTGGGTACAGTACAGTACTGGTGTAGTGCACATCTGGGGTACAGTACAGTGCTGGTGGTGTGCACACCTGGGTGCAGTACTGGTGGTGCGAACACCAGGGGTAGAGTACTGGTGGTGTGCACACCTGGGTACAGTACAGTACTGGTGTGCACACCTGGGGTACAGTACAGTACTGGTGGTATGCGCACCTAGGGCACAGTACTAGTGTTCACACCTGAGATATAGTACTGGTGGCGTGCACACCTGGGGTACAGTACAGTACTGATGGTGTGCACACCTAGGGCACGGTACTAGTGTTCACACCTGGGATATAGTATTGGTGGCGTGAACACCTAGGGTATAGTACAGTACTGGTGGTGTACACAACTGGAGCACAGTACAGTACAAGTGGTGTGCACACCTAGGGCAAAGTACTGGTGGCGAGCACACCTGGATTATAGTACTGGTGGTAAGTACACCTCGGATACAGTACAGTACTGGTGATGTGCACACCTCGGGTACAGTACAGTACTGGTGTACACATCTAAGGCACAGTACGTGGTGTGCACACCGGGGGTGCAATAGTCCTAGTGGCGTGCACACGTGGGATATAGTACTGGTGGTGTGCACACCTGGGGCACAATATAGGACTGGTAGTGTGTACTATACAGTACTGGAGGTATGCACACCTGGGGTACAGTACTGGTGGTATGCATACCTGGGGTACAGTACAGTACTGGTAGAGTGCATACCTGGGGTACAGTGAAGTACTGGTAGTGTGCACACCTGGGATACAGTACTGGTGATGTGCACACCTTGGGTACAGTACAGTACAGGTGTGCACACCTAGGGTACAATACAATACTGGTGGTGTGCACATCTGGGTTACAGGACAGTACTGGTGGCGTGCACACATGGGTTACAGTACACTACTGGTGGTGCGCATTACTGGGGCAGAGTACAGTACTGGCGGTGTGCACATCTGGGTACAGTACAGTACTAGTGTGCACACCTGGGTCTCAGTACAGGTGGTGTGCACACCTGGGTACAGTACAGTACTCACAATTTGCACATCAGAGGAACAATACAATAATGGCGGAGTGTATACCAGGGGTACAATTGGATACTGGCGGGGGGGGGGGGGTATACACAGGAAGAGTACTGGTGGCTTGTATATTAGGGTAAAGGTAGGGTACTGGCGGTGTGTATACAAGGGTTACAGTAGGGTACTGGTGGCGTGTATACAAGGGTTACAGTAGGGTACTGGCGGCATGTATACCAGGGGTACAGATAGGGTACTGGTGGCCTGCATTTCAAGGGTACAGTAGGGTATTGGCGGCGTGTATACCTGGGGTAAAGGAGGGTACTGGCAGTGTGTATACCAGGGTATAGCATCGTACTGTCAACATATATACCAGGGTACAGTATGGAAGTGGTGTAGTATATACCAGGGTACAGTAGGGTAGTGATGTATATACGAGTATAGTATGGTACTGGCAGCATATATACCAGGATACAGCATGGTACTGGAAGCGTATATACCAGGGTACAGTATGATAGTGGTGGTGTATATACCAGGGAACAGCAGGGTAGTGGTGATGTATATACGAGTATAATATGGTACTGGCAGCATATATACCAGGGTACAGTATGGTACTGGCAGCGTATATACCAGGGTACAGTATGGTAGTGGTGGCGTGTATACCAGGGTACAGTAAGGGGAATGGTGGCGTATATACGTGCCACACATCTAGGACGCTAACTACAAGGAGAATGGTCAGGTACTCACATGGCCTTTTCTGGTTTAGTACCGTCGGAATCACCACTCTGGCTTGTTGGGGCAGTGATATTAAGGCAGCTTTTGCCATATTGACAATAAGTGAAGCCATGATGGAAGTTGTGGTGGAGTAAGCTGGTGTTGTGAGTACGTGCAGCTGCAGTCTGGACACAACAGCTGACCGGCCAGTCGACACACACCGACACTCACTGGTCATGCACCTTTACACACTACTCACTATTTTCATTATAAAAGTTGCCTAATCTTGAAATAGTATTACTATAAGATATTGAATATGTCACATCTTATCAGTTTATATCTTTAAGTATGATATAGAATATAATATATTATATAAGATCAAACTATATGATAAAGTGGAGGATGAAGGAGAGAGGGCGCATGTGTGGGGCAGCACAAGCAGACGCCGGCCACCTCCACCACCACCCTGCTCATCTGCCTGGCCGGCAGGCAGAACTTATTACTACGTCCACAAATCTCCCATCCTTCTTTTTCTTCTTTAGTTCCTTTAATTGAACTCGACGGTAAGATATGTTCTATGTTTATCTTGTGGTTTGATTGGCATGTCGATATAATAAGGTTCAGAAATATGTTACACCCGTCCCAAATATAGAGTAGGGATATCCAGGTACAGTAGTCTAGTATATTGGAGTAGGGATATCCAGGTACAGTAGTCTAGTATATTGGAGTAGGGATATCCAGGTACAGTAGTCTAGTATATTGGAGTAGGGATATCCAGGTACAGTAGTCTAGTATAGTGGAGTAGGGATATCCAGGTAGAGTAGTCAAGTATAGTGGAGTAGGGATATCCAGGTACAGTGGTCTAGTATAATGGAGTAGGGATATCCAGGTACAGTAGTCAAGTATAGTGGAGTAGGGATATCCAGGTACAGTGGTCTAGTATAGTGGAGTAGGGATATCCAGGTACAGTAGTCAAGTATAGTGGAGTAGGGATATCCAGGTACAGTGGTCTAGTATAGTGGAGTAGGGATATCCAGGTACAGTGGTCTAGTATAGTGGAGTAGGGATATCCAGGTACAGTAGTCAAGTATAGTGGAGTAGGGATATCCAGGTACAGTGGTCTAGTATAGTGGAGTAGGGATATCCAGGTACAGTGGTCTAGTATAGTGGAGTAGGGATATCCAGGTACAGTAGTCTAGTATAGTGGAGTAGGGATATCCAGGTACAGTAGTCAAGTATAGTGGAGTAGGGATATCCAGGTACAGTGGTCAAGTATAGTGGAGTAGGGATATCCAGGTATAGTGGTCTAGTATAGTGGAGTAGGGATATCCAGGTACAGTGGTCTAGTATAGTGGAGTAGGGATATCCAAGTACAGTAGTCAAGTATAGTGGAGTAGGGATATCCAGGTACAGTAGTCAAGTATAGTGGAGTAGGGATATCCAAATACAGTAGTCAAGTTTAGTGGGGTAGGGATATCCAGGTACAGTGGTCTAGTATAGTGGAGTAGGGATATCCAGGTACAGTGGTCTAGTATAGTGGAGTAGGGATATCCAGGTACAGTGGTCTAGTATAGTGGAGTAGGGATATCCAGGTACAATGGTCGTATAGTGGAGTAGGGATATCCAGGTACAGTAGTCAAGTATAGTGGAGTAGGGATATCCAGGTACAGTAGTCAAGTATAGTGGAGTAGGGATATCCAGGTACAGTGGTCAAGTTTTAATGGTGTTCTCCAGCCAGTAATGGTGGCTACTCACTTTATGTAATCCATCTTATTTCTGACTTGCTACAACTTATTACCCACCCTACTATCCCTGGCTGGTCTCCACCACCCTAAGCTGGCCTCCAGCAGCTCCTGTTGGTCTCCACCATTCTTAGCTGGTCTCCACCATTTTTAGCTGGCCTCCAGCAGCTCCTGTTGGTCTCCACCATTCATAGCTGGCCTCCTGCAGCCCCTATTGGTCTCCACCATTCTTAGCTGTCCTCTACCATCCCCAGCTGGTCTCTGCCATCCCCAGCCGGTCTCCACCATCCCCAGCAGGTCTCCACTATCCTTAGCTGGCCTCGGCCATCCCCAGCTGGCTTCTACTATCCTCCGCAGACTTTCAATATCCCCAGCTGGTCTCCATCATCCCCAGCTGGTATCCATCAGTTGCAGCTAGTCTCCACCATCCACTGTTGGTCTCTACCATCCCCAACAGGATTTCACCATCCCCAGCTGGTCTCCATCATTCCCTGTTGGTCTCCATCATCCCCAGCTGGTCTCCATCGTCCCCAACAGGTCTCCACCATCCCCAGCAGGTCTCCACTATCCCAAGCTGTCCTCCACCATCCCCAGCAGCTCTTCACTATCCCCAGCTGTCCTCCACCATCCCTAGCTGCCCTCCACCATCCCCAGCCAGTCTCCATCATCCTAACCTTGTCTCCACCATCCCTTCCTTACCCCTACCATCCCCAGCTGGTCTTCACCATCCCTACCTTACCCCTACCATCCCCAGCTGGTCTTCACCATCCCTACCTTACCCCTACCATCCCCAACTGGTCTTTAGCATCCCCAGCTGGTCTCCACCATTCCTAACTGGGCTTCATCATCCCTACCTTGTCTCCACCATCTCCAGCTGGTCTCTATCATCCCTACCATCCCTAGCTGGTCTCCACTTTCCCCAGCTAGTCTCCACCATCCCTAACTGGTCTTCATTATCCCTACCTTGTCTCCACCATCCATAACTGGTCTCCATCATCCCTACCTTGTCTCCACTATCCCTAGCTGGTCTCCATCATCCCTATCTGGTCTTCATCATCCCTACCTTGTCCCCACCATCCTAAGCTGGTCTCCATCATCTCTTTGTTGTCTCCACCATCCCTAGCCAGTCTCCACCATCCCTAGCTGGTCTCCATCATTTCTTAACTTGTCTCCCCCTCCTGGTCTGTATTATCCATTGCTGACCTCTACTATCCCAAGCTGGTCTTCAGAAACCATAGGTGGCCTTAACCATCTTCAGCTGGTTACCACCATCCCCAGCTGGTCTACCCTGTCTGACTGGTCTCCTTCATCCTAATCTGGTCTTCACCATCCCCAGCTGGTATTCACTTTCCTTAACTGGTCTCCACCATCCCCAGCTGGTATTCACTATCCTTAACTGGTCTCCACCATCCCTAGCCGGTCTCTATCATCCCTGGCATATCTCTACAATTCTGAGCAGATGGTCTCTACTATCCCAGGCTGTTCTCCACCAGCCTTAACTATTCTTCAGCCCCAGCTAGTCTCCATCAGCTGCAGCCAGTCTTCCATCTCTAGCTGGCCTTCATCACCATTTGGTCTCCATCAGTCACAGCTAACCTTCACCATCTCTAGCTGGGCATCACCATCTGGTCTTCATCAGGTGCAGCTAGTCTCCACCATCTCTAGCTGGCCTTCGCCATCACCATCTGGTCTTCAGTCACAGCTAACTTCACTATCTCTAGCTGGCCTTCACCATCACCATCTGGTCTCCATCTGTTGGAGCTAGTCTCCACCATCTCTAGCTGGCCTTCACCATCTGGTCTCCATTAGTCACAGCTAACCATCTCTAGCTGGCCTTCACCATCACCATCTGGTCTCCATCAGTCACAGCTAACCTTCACCATCTCTAGCTGGCCTTCACCATCATCTGGTCTCCATCAGTTGTAGCTAGTCTCCAACATCTCTAGTTGGCCTTCACCATCACCATCTGGTCTCCACCATCCCTAGCTGGTCTCCATCCGCAGCAGGTTTCTGCAATCCCTTGTGGGTTTTCACCATCCTTTGTGGGCCTTTACCATCCCCAGCTTCTCTCCACCATCCCTAGTAGGCCTCCAACATTCCTAGATGGTCTCCACCATCTCTTGTTGGTCTTTACCAGCCTCAGCTGGTCTTCACCCTCCTTAACAAGCCTCCACCATCTCTAGAGGTCCTCTACCATCCCTAGTGGGCCTCTACCATCCCTAAGTGGTCTCCACCATCCCTAGTGGGTTTATACCATCCTTCGCTTATCCTCACCATCCCTATGTGGTCTCTATCAGCCCTAGTTGGTCTCCACTAGCCCTAGCTGGTCTTTACTATCCCTACCTAGCCTCTATTATCCCCAGCTGGTCTCCAGCACCAGTTGACTTGACCATTCTTAGCTGTCATCCACCAACCCCAGCTGGCCTCCACGATCCCCAGTTGGTCTCCACCATCCCTAGCTGGTCTTCACCGTCCCCAGCTGGCCTCCACCAGTCTTGGGTCAGCATTGTTCCTTGGTTATCAAAGTATGTATCTTCAGAGCTAGACAAAGGGTCAGTCGCAGCAGCTTCCTTGATCGTAGATTGAAGCTATTTGAACAAAATTTAACTCATTAACCCATTTAATCTAGTGGAGTAATTCTACCCAAAATTGGTTTTTGAAATATAGTGATTTTCTTAGCCCTAGAGTGGGAGAGAGAATCTTGGTATCAGAAATTTTGTAAGCATTGCATTCCCTCAACTGATACCTAGAACACATCAGCAAAGGGTGAGAAGCCTAGCATGGATTTTCTCAAGCAGTGTTTTATGGTAAAAAATCTAGAGAACATATGATGAGGGACATATTCCGTAATGTTTTGATTCACACTATCACATGGTCTGGAACTTTTTTTTTCACTTGTTTCCTGAAGATTCAGATCCATCTGATATTTAAGAAGCTCTTTTTGTAATTCTTTTTGGCAAAAATGGAGCTAGTAATGGTGCCACCTCATACAAGAGAGTCTTTTAGGAACCATTGTCTAACTTTAGGATGAACTTGTCCAGCCTCACTTGGGATATGCTCTTCAATCCTTTCTTCATGAGAAATTTTAATGACCTCCCACCATTACAACCTAATGGAATTTTCTATCAACGTAACACTTCCAGAATTCTGATAAAAAATGCTTTTTGAGAGATCTTGGTGCTGCAAGAATAGATATTAAAACATGTAATGTGCATACATAAGAACCAAGTAATTATTGATATTCCGTAGGTATACCTTAGGTATTTTGGCAAAAATAGAATTAGCAAGCTTTGAATTAACACTATTTAGATTGGTTCTTGAAAGATTACTACTGAAGAATTTCATGATTTATTCTTAGTCAAACCTTGGAGATAATTCATTGAATTCACCCACCATTGTCAGTGGGAAACACATTTATATTTGTCCAGGAAGCCAGAACCCTCTCTGCATGACACATCTGTTTTTAGATTAAAAGACTTGTTTTGTTAGCTCAGTTTGGCCTGTAATTGATTACCTACTTGTTTAGTATGAGGGGGGGGGACATTTTTAAATTCATGGGGTCCCATCATTTGAGTATTCTTTGCTATTATACAATTTTGAATATGTGTATGCTGTTTGCATTAACTGCTTTCTTGTTCAGTCTGTTCCATTCATCCATCACTCTTAACTTTAAAAGTCCTTTTTACATCCATTTTAACAACTTTCTTCATGTTATGTCCTCTCTTGGTTCTTATATATTTATTATACTTTGTTGCTGTCTCCCGCGTTAGCGAGGTAGCACAAGGAAACAGATGAAAGAATGGCCCAACCCAGCCACATACATATGTATATACATACATGTCCACACACACACATATACATACCTATACATCTCAACGTATACATATATATATACACACACAGACATATACATATATACTACACATGTACATAATTCACACTGTCTGCCCTTGTTCATTCCTGTTGCCACCCTGCCACACATGAGATGATAACCCCCTCCCCCGCATGTGTGCGAGGTAGCACTAGGAAAAGACAAGAAAGGACACATTCGTTCACACTCAGTCTCTAGGTGTCATATATAATGCACCGAAACCAAAGCTCCTTTTCCACATCCAGGCCCCACAAAACTTTCCATGGTTTACCCCAGGCATTTCACATGCCCTGGTTCAATCCATTGACAGCATGTCGACCCCGGTATACCACATTGTTCCAGTTGACTCTATTCCTTGCACGCCTTTCACCCTCCTGCATGTTCAGGTCCCGATCACTCAAAATCTTTTTCACTCCATCTTTCCACCTCCAATTTGGTCTCCCACTTCTCCTTGTTCCTCCACCTCTGACACATATATCCTCTTTGTCAATCTTTCCTCACTCATTCTTTCCATGTGACCAAACCACTTCAAAACACCCTCTTCTGCTCTCTTCCACACTCTTTTTACTACCACACATCTCTCTTACCCTTTTATTACTTACTCGATCAAACCACATATTGTCCTCAAACATCTCATTTCCAGCACATCCACCTTCCTCCTCACAACTCTGTTACAGCCCACCCCTCGCATCCACACACACACACACACACACACACACACACACACACACCCTAGCCTGAGCCAGGTACCCATTTTATTGACCAAGCCCTAGGGGTGGATGAAAAGCTGGGTTGGGTTGACTGTTGACTCACAGCTGCAACCAGGATTCAAACCTTTGCCCTTGACCCTGGGCAGCCCATGAATGCATCACAGTCAGGATCGTTGACTGCTACACCATGGGAATCCACTGCTGTGTTATTTATAATGGTATATGCTGAGCAAATACGTTTTCTGATTTAATGTTCATTATAGTGTCATTATCGCATTATAAAAGATAATCTGAAATTTGCCATACTGAAATATTGTGCTTTATAAAGATGGCATCGCTTCTGCGCATCTCGCTGACAACTTTAGAGCCAACGGTGGGAAGTGGACGTGGACGGCTCATCAGTTCTATCAGAGGCTTGCGCACCCATGCACGTCTCCATGAGGCTGCCACTCCTGCTGAGGCCATCCCTGGCATACCTTATAAGAACATAACCATTGGTGTTCCCAAGGAAATCTGGCAGAATGAGAGGAGGTATGTGGAAGGAATGGCATGAAGACGGTCTCTATCACGTGGTTACCTATTTGTGCTGTATGAGAAGGAAGTTTAATATCTCATGACCATCCTTTACTGTCATGTAACTTCATTTATTTACATATGCATGAACCAAATTTCAGTCATTTTATTCCATTCATCCATGGCTCTCATAGTATAAGAATATTTCTTTACACTTTTTAACTGGTGATTGGTAATACATGGTTTTAAGAGAACATGAATAAGTATATTTGGGTGAGTAGGAAAGATGATGAAAGGGCATCATTGGATTGCATTCTAATTGATGGGTGAGCTAAAGAGAGACTTTTGAATGTGAATGTGCTAAGAGGTGCATCTGGTGGGATGTCCGACCATTACCTGGAGGAGGTAAGGGTGAACATTTGTAGTTTTTTTTTTTGGAAAAGAGGAAATTGTATTAATGAGAAGAGAGTGGTGAAAGTGAGTGAGTTTGAAAAAGAGATATGTGGGAAGAAATACCCAGAGAGATTGGTTGTAAAATGGCAGAAGACGAGGTTAAAGAAGGAAGGGGAGTGGGTGAGGAATGGGAGATAGTTAAGGAAGCATTGCTGGCATATGCAAGATATGTGGTGGTATGCAGAAAATGGGAGATGAGCAGGTGAGAAAGGGTAGTGAGAGGTGGGATAAAGAAGGAATGTAGCTAGTGAAAGAGAAGAGTGGTGCATGGGTGGTAATTACAGGGAAGGAATGTGAATGATTAGGAGATGTACAAGAGAAAGTGGTAAGAGTAAGAGGCCAAGAGGAAGGTGCACGGGTTGTAAAAGAGGGCAAATGAGAGTTGGTGTAAATGAGTATAGGTAAACTTCAGGTAGAATAAGAAAATGTTTTGAAAGAAGCTTAATGCTGTGCAAAAAACCAAGAGAACAAATGGGAACATCAGTGAAAGGGGCAAATGGAGAAGTGGTAACAGGTAGTGATGAGGTGTGGAGAAGATGGAGTGAGTATTTTGAAGAATTATTGAATGTGTTTGATGATAGGGCAGTGAATGTAGGCCATTGTGTTTGGGAAAGTGTGCAAAGTGAGAGTCATGAAGAGTAGTTTGGTTTGTCTTCACGAGTCTTCACCTCAACAACCCAGGCTAGGCTAAGGCTGCAGAATTGGGTTGTTGGTCGACCAAGCTGTTGCTGAAGAGAGAAGAGGCTATAAAAGTCTTGCATATGATAGAATGTGACGAGGCAGCTGGAGTGAATAGTATTGTGGCTAGATTTTTTAAAAAGTGGGAGACTATGTTGTTGATTAGTTATTTAGGATTTTCATTGCACATGTGGATCATGGTTAGATGCCCAAGGATGGATGGAATGTATGCACAGTGCCATTGTATAAAGAGAAGGAGGACAAAGGTGATTGTTTGAATTACAGAGGTGTGAGTTTGTTGAGTGTACCTGTAAGTTTTGCGGAAGAGTGTTTGTGACATGCTTAAAAACAGAATGATTTGTATGTGGCTTTGATGGGATTGATAGAGATCCCTTGTGTAAGATCTTATGAATGTATTGTCAGAGGAGAAAGCTACTGGAAGTAGTGAGAAGTTTTTATCAAGAGTGTAAGGCATGTGTATGAGTTGCAAGAGAGTAGAGTGAGTGATTCCAAGTGAAGGGTGGTTTGTGTTGGTGGGTGGTGGGATGCCACAAACTCTCTTTAATTTGTTTATAGATGGGGTGTTGAGGGAGATTGAGTTCAACATATAATATGCCATATATATTTAATTTCCAACACATCCACCCTCCTTCGCACATCTCTCACATCCATACAACATGATGACATCACACACCCCTGCCATAGACTGACCTTTACATGGTACCACTCACTCTCCCCACTTACATGTCTTAAGCCCTTGATGAAAACTGCTCACTGCATCTTGCAGCTTTCCTCTCAGACCATATATTCTTAAGACCTTCCACAAGACATCTTTATCATCCTTTATTATATTCTTTCTCCAGATCCATAAATGCCATATATAAATCCTTCTGTTTCTTTTTCTCACACACTTCCTTTGAAGCAGACATCTGATCCACACATCCTCTGTCACTTCTGAAATCACATTGTTTCATCTTGGTCTGATGCTCTGTACATGCTTTTACCCTTTCAATCACTACTCTCCCATAATAAGTACCAGGCAAACCCAACAAGTTTATACCTCTAAAATTTGAACACTCGTCTTTGTTCCTCTAGGGTTTATACAGTGGTGCTATACATGTGCTTCATTAATCCCTAGACACCTCATCATGATGCATACATACACTGAAAATCTTAGCTAGCCAATCAACAATACGGTGACCCCCTTTTTAAGAAATTTAGCTGCAAGTATCATCTACCCCTGTCGTGTTGCCACATTTCATCTAACACAAGGCTTTCACCACCTCATTTCTCTTCATCAAACCACTCTCCATGACTCACTTTACATATCATCCTGAACCAAATTCTCCCCATCTGTCACCTTATCATCAGACGCATTCAACAGTCCTTCAAAATACTCCATCTCCTGTTCAGTTCATCAATATCTGTTACTGTTGCCTAATTTGCTTGTTTCTATGTTCCCATTTATCTTTTTTTTTGAGCTTGCTATTAAACATTTTCCAAATATATTAAGTTCCCTGATGTATGCTGATACTGAGCCCATCTTTCATTTGCCCTATTTTTCAACACCCTCTACTGTCTTCTTGACCTCTTGCTGCTTTCTGTTATTTATCTAGTCATTTGCACTCCATCCCTGTGAATACCACCCATTACCTCTTTTCTCTTGCATCTGTACTTAGATATCCCACCACTCATTACACTTTCTAACCTGTCCACCTCCCACTTTACACCTGCCTTATACATCTCTTGCATATGCCACCACTGCTTTCCTAAATACCTCCCATTCCTTGCCCATTATCTTAGCTTTTTATTCTCACCTTTTGCAATACTATACAGTCTCTCTTGGCATTCTTCACACGACTCTCTTTTCCAAGCTCATTTACTTTATCCACTCTCTTCTCACCCATAACACTTCCTCTGTTTCAAAAACCTCTACAAAACTTCACCCTCACCTCCACAAGGTCATGATCAGACATACATATGTGCTTAAGTTTCAGGCTTGTGCTTAAGGAGAGAAAGAGTTTGGAGAGGTTGACAAAGAGGATATGTGTCTGAGGTGGATGGAACAAGGGGAAGGGGGAGATGAAATTGGAGAGGAAGGAAAGAGTGAGTAAGATTTTTGTGTGATGAGGCCCTGAACATGCAGGAGGGTGACACTCATGCATAAGATAGAGTAGGTGGTTATGGTAAGCAGCCACTGACCAGGGAGATATAATACCGTTACTATTTGCCTGGGTATTAGGAGGGTTAGTGACAGCTATGCAGTGAACCAGCACTGCAGTGGTTTTCAAGTTGCACTCCTTTGACTGAGGTAACTGTCTTTTCTTTCTGTTTCACGTACACATGGACTGCTGGTATTCTGTTCACAAACATGTGATCTTTCTTTGTCACACATGACACTTGACAATGCTTAAACTCAAGCAACTCATTCTTCACAACTCTAGATTTTCCTGTGGTGAATGCTTCGTGCAAGCCCTGCCTTTTGGTGAAATGGTAGGAGCAATAGATAGAAGTAGTAGGTAAGAGAATTAGTTGGGAGCATTGGGTAGATATAGTAAGTTAGAACATTAGGTAGGAGCCTCTGAAAACACTGTGATAGAGTTGCTCTCTGCCAGTGTCCTGTTAAGGGTAAGGCACTAAAGGCTAGTAAGTGGCACTAGAGTTTAACATTATGGAGACTCTTTGCTATGGCCCCCCAGTTGAGGGAGTTCAGAAGGGAACAGGCATCAAAACATAGATAGATAGGTAGGGATAGGGTGAACTGGAATGATGTGGTATACAGGGATCAATATTCTGTCAGGAGACTGAGCCAGAGCATGTAAAGCAGCCCATGTGAACCATAGCAAGGTCTGTAGGATCTGGTTGTGGATAGGGAACTGTGGTTTCAACGTATTACACATGATAGCTAAAGAGTGGATGAGTGAATGTGGGAAACAGTGATCAAGTATGAAAAATACATATTATTTATTATTATTATACTTAATCGCCGTCTCCTGCATTAGCAAGGCAGCGCAAGGAAACAGACTAGGAATGGCCCACCCCAAACACATACACATGTATATACATACATTCCCACACACACACATATACATACATATACATTTCAATGTATACACACGTATACATACACAGACATATACATATATACACATGTATATATTCATACTTGCTGCTTTCATCCATTTCCATTGCCACCCCACCACACATGTGACTTGTCCCTCATCCCTACTGAACCTAATAACCTTGCTCTTATTCACATTTATTCACAACCATTCTCCCTAATCCTCTCACTTTACACACCATCTTGACTAAAACACCCTATATCTGCCACTCTATCATCAAACACATTCAACAGATCTTCAAAATACTCACTCTGTCTCCTTCTCACTTCACCACTACTTGTTGTTACCTCCCCATGACCCCCTTGACCCTTGTTCCCATTTGTTCTCTTGTCTTACGTAGTTATTTATCTCTTTCCAAAACATCATCTTATTCTCCCTAAAATTTGATGATAGTTTCTCACCCCAACTCTCATTTGTCCTCTTTTTCACCTCTTGCACCTTTCTCTTGACCTCCTGCCTCTTTCTTTTATACATCTCCCAGTCATTTGCACTACTTCCCTGCAAGAATCGTCCAAATGCCTCTGTCTTCTCTTTCACTGATAATCTTACTTCTTCATCCCACCACTCACTACCTTTTCTAATCTGCCCACCTCTCACCTTTCTCATGCCACAGGCATCTTTTGCACAAGCCATCACTGCTTCCCTAAATACATCCCATTCCTCCCCCACTCCCCTTACATCATTTGCTCTCAACTTTTTATTTTTATTATTTTATTATTTTTTTTTTTTTTTTCCAAAAGAAGGAACGGAGAAGGGGGCCAGGTGAGGTTATTTCCTCAGAGGCCCAGTCCTCTGTTCTTAACGCTACCTCGCTATCGCGGGAAATGGCGAAAAGTATGAAAAAAAAAAAAAAAAAAATGTTATATTTTGCTTTGTCGCTGTTTCCCGCGTTAGCGAGGTAGCACAAGGAAACAGATGAAACAATGGCCCAACCCACCCACATACACAAGTATATACATACACGTCCACACACGCATACATACCTATACATCTCAGTGTATACATATATATACACACACAGACATATACATATATACACATGTGCATAATTCATACTGTCTGCCTTTATTCATTCCCATTTTTATTATTATTATTCTTATTGTTATTGACTTGATTGCCGTCTCCTGCATCAGCAAGGTAGCGCCAGGAAACAGATGGAGAATGGTCCATCCACTCATATACACATTTATTTTTTTCTTTTTATTCTACTTAATTGCCGTCTCCTGCTTTAGCGAGGTAGTGCAAGGAAAGAGACGAATGAATGGCCCAACCCACCCACATACACGTATATACATAAATGCCCACACACGCACATATACATACCTATACATTTCAATGTATACATACATATACATACACAGACATATGCATATATACACATGTATATATTCATACTTGCTGCCTTCATCCATTCGTGTCGCCACCCTGCTACACGTCGCTCGTGAGTTAGTGCTAAGAATAGACAAAAAAGGCCACATTTGTTCACACTCAGTCCCTAGCAGTCTTGTGTAATGCACCAAAACCACAGCTCCTTTTCCACATCCAGGCCCCACAAAACTTTCCATGGTTTACCATGGTTCAATCTATTGACAGCACGTTGACCTTGGTATACCACATCATTCCAATTCATTTTATTCCTTGCATGCTTTTCAACCTTCTGTATGTACATATCTGCCCATACATGCACATAGACTTACATATACATGTGTACATTCACATACATATACATATAGATATATACACATGTACTTATACTTGCTTGCCATCATCCATTCCTGGTGCAACCCCACCCCGCAGGAATTGTAATATAATTGTTTGCTCCATGTCTGCCATTGGTTATTTCTGGGGATTTGAAGTATTATCTGTTTGTATGACTAATTGCAGAGTAGCACTGGCCCCTGCTTCAGTGGCCGCTCTTAGCAAAAAAGGCTTTAACATAAATGTGGAAGATGGTGCAGGTGTGGAATCCAAGTATCTCAATTCTGCTTTTGAGGAGGCTGGAGCCAAGATTGTGGACAGAAAGTCTGCATTTTTAGCAGGTTGGTATTTTTTGGATTTTGTAATGGAAGTAAGTGGAGGCACTTGGAGCTGTAGTGATAAATTGGCAAATATCTTTTTTGAACTGGAGCTCTGTAAAATTATTATGATCATATTGATATTTATCTTGGTAACAAACTGTAGGATTTTCATGTTTTAGGTCTCATTCTGAAGGGTTTTTAGTTTAATGTTCATGTACAGGATGTAGTTTTTCTTAATTGGTAAGTTCTAACATATAAAGATATCAAAATTCAGTCTGTACTGCATTCCATAATCTGTAGTGAAATTATTGTCATTGATTGTGATTTTTAATGTTATCAATTTTTTTGTGTGAAATTCACTAATCCATTTGAAGCATTGCTCTACACCTTATTTTTTTTTTTGGGGGGGTTGGGTTAGGTGGGTGGGTTGGGTGTGGGGGATCTAGTATTCCAGGTGTCTTTCACTCTTGACTTTGCAACATTGACAGACTCCACTAGATTGCTAGTGTTGGAATTATGCCTACTGAAGTCACCAAGGACCCAGAAACCATCAAACGCTCCCTTCTTTTGCTCTTTGGGGCCTGGTTGTGGATGGGGAAATTTGGTGTTAGTGCATTATACATGACAGCTACAGAGTGGATGTGTGCAAAAGAGGCTATTTCTTCATCGTATGGTTTCTATTTTGCATGCCCTGGTTCAGTCCATTGACAGCACATCAACCCATGTATAACACATCATTTGAGTTCACTCTGTTCCATGCACACTGTTCACCCTCCTGCCTATTCAGGTCCTGATCACGCAAATTTTTTTAGAACTCCATCCATCTATCTCCAATTTGTCAACCCCTTTTCCTCATTCCCTCTTCTTCTAAGACATATCCTCTTTGTTAACCTCTCCTCATGCATTCTACCCATATGTTCAGACCACTTCAGCACACCCTCCTCAGCTCTCTCAACCACACTCTTTATGTTACTGCACCTCTCTCTTACCCATTATGACAATCTATCAAACTACTTCACACTACGTATCGTCGTCAGACATTTCATTTCCAAGACACCCACCCTTGTCCATACATCCTCATCTTTCACCCATGCCTCTCATCCATATAGTATTTTTTAGATTACTATACCTTCAAAAATACTTATTTTTGCCTTCCCAGACTATGACAACTCTCTTTTCATGCACTCTTCAGTGCTTCCATACCTTTTGGCCCCTCATTCACCCTGTGACACTCCTGCTTCCATGATTCCATTCTCCTCCATGCCCACTCCCAGATATCTAAAATATTTTACTTCCTTCAATTTTGCTCCATTCAGATTTACACTCCGACTAACCTGTCCCTAAACCTTGCTTAACCGAATAACCTTGCTTTTATTCACATTTACTTGTAACTTCTTCCTTTCACACACACTTCCAAACTCAGTCACAAACTTCTGTACTCTCTCACATGAATCTGCCACCAGTATTGCATTATTAGCGAACAACAACTGACTCACTTGCTCACTTGCTAAGCCTCATTATCCCCTACAGACTGCATACTTGCCCCTCTCTCCAAGTAACTTTTACCTCCATCACCACCCTATCCATAAGCAAGTTAAATAGCCATGGTACCACCACACACCTGTGTCACAGACCAGCCTTAACTTGGGACCACTCACTCTTGTCTTGTAGTACACAAACACGTGCCTTACACCCTTGTTGGAAACTTACCACTGTCTTTGAAAGTTTTTCCCACACTATATATCCTTAAGACCTTCCTCAAGGCTTCTCTATCATTTCTATCCTATGCCATCTCCAGGTCATGAATGTCTCATACAAATCTTTCTGTTTCTTTGGGTATTTCTCACAAACATTTTGTAAAGCAAACAACTTATCCACACATCCTCTACCACTTCTGCAACCACACTGTTTCAGCCCAGCCTGATGCACAGTACATCTGCTCACCTCATTCACTATTCTCCCGTGTGATTTACCAGGTACATTCAGTAAGCTTATACGTCTGTAGTTTGAACAGTCGCCTTTATGCATTGGCACTACACACACATTCTGCCAATCCACAGGTACCTCACCATGATCCATACATGTATTGAAAATCCCAACTAACCAATCAGTAACACAGTTACCCCTTACTGATAAATTCAACTGCAATATTATCCACTCCCACTGCCTTGCCACATTTAATCTTCTGTATGGCTTTCACAGTGAGCTAATAAAGAAGGCCCTGAGGAGGGCAACATAGATGGTACCAGAATTAAGGTACTAGGAAAGGCTGGAAGCTGTATATTTACCCCTTGGAAGTGAGAAGGTTGATGGGTGACCTGATTATAACCTCTGAGATTTTGAGATTGACAGTGTGGACGATGAACACTCCTTTGAGAGATTTAGGGATAGAGCAACAAGAAGATAAAACATGAAATTGATTAAGAACCTTGTGATGGTGATATAAAGAAATATTTTTATAGCATTAGAGTAATGGATGAATAGAACAAAAGTACTGAGGGCATGGTAATGGGATGATCTGATCACTGCCTTTGAGTTTTTAGAGAGAGATCGACTCAGTGGACAGTGAAAAGTTCTTTAAGAGATTTAAAGATGGAGCATTAGGAGGACAGAACATGCATTGATTAAGAAACTAGTTATGATGATGTAAAGAAATGCTTTTATAGTATAAGAGTGGTGGATGAATAGAACAGAAGGACTGAGGACAGACTAATGCAGACAGCATACATGAATTTAAGAGTTTGTGTGAATAGTAGATGATGATCAAGATATGGGACCCCACAAATGTAAAACTCCCTTTCTGTACATACAGTCAGGTAACTGCACACTTTCTGTCTAACACCTCTTCCCTCCTGGAACTCCCACCAAGGGGGTGGCTATTGCAAAAGAATCTCCTCTTATCCTTGTTCTTACAAGCCACCCTCACTTACACCATTCCATGTATTCTTCCACCGTTTCTATGTCTCCAGTACTTTTCCACCCTATCTCCTGTCACACCCACTCCTTTAATTGTAGTATCATACACTCTCCTTGAAACTTTCCATCTTACATTCAGCTTTGTATATTAGTGAACTTTATGACTGCATTAACAAAATGTTTTTGTGATATTCTTTCACCAGTGTTTAAGTTTAGATACCATTAGTATTAGATAGTTTACCATCAATAGGATATTAACACAGGAAATTGATTTTTTTCTTTTTTTTTGCAGACATTGTCTTGAAGGTTCGTCAGCCGATGATGGAAGAAGTTGATTTGCTAAAGGATGGCAGCACTTTGGTGTCCTTTCTGTATCCTGCGCAAAATAAGGATCTACTTGATAAA
The DNA here is from genome assembly GCF_036320965.1 of Panulirus ornatus. Lineage (NCBI taxonomy): Eukaryota > Metazoa > Arthropoda > Malacostraca > Decapoda > Palinuridae > Panulirus > Panulirus ornatus. The sequence continues at coordinate 30,751,440 of NC_092235.1, read as the reverse complement.
TTGGCTTCCAAAAATACTACAGCTTTTGGTAAGTATATGGAATTTACAAGTTTCTCAAGACTTTGTTTTGTACAGGTTTTATGTCTAAATTTTCCTTGGTATTAGACTGTTTGGGATTTTTGATATATTTTGTGTAGCAGAAACCACCTGTTTCGGTATCAGGAGAGTTAGTGATATCTCGTTAGTGAGCCAGCACTTTAGTGGTTGTCAAGTTGCACTCCTCTGACCTAGGTAGCTGTCTTTTCTCTCTGTCTCACTAATATGTGGACTACTGGCATTCTTCCCACAAACATACAGTCTCTCCTTATCATATTTAACACTTGACAACACTTAACTCATGCAGCTCATTCTTCGTAACTCTAGATTTTCCTGTGGTGAGCACTGTGTGCTATCCCTGCCTTTTGGCAAAATGGTATGAGCAATAGATAGAAGTAGTAGGTGGGAAGATTTAGGTATGAGCATTAGGTAGTAACAATAAGTAAAAGTAGTTGGGAGGAGCACTAGATAGACTACAGAAGTAGTCATTAGGAATGTTAGGTAGGAGCCTCTGCAAACACTGCGCTAGACTTGTCCTCTGCTAGTGCTTGCTAAGGGTGAGGCACTAAAGGCTAAGAAGTGGCACTGGAGTTTTTTAGTTATGGAGACTGTTGCAATGGCCACTCCTTTAAGGGAGTTCCAATTGGAACTCCCTTTAAAGGAGTGGCAATTAGAGATATGGATAGATATAGATAGATTTTGGTTACGTTGCTTTCCATCTTTCCTTTATTTATGTACTATAGCCGACAAACTTCTGGTGGCAGTTCATGTCTACCTAACTGCTTATTTGTCAATTTCTCTGATGCCTGTTCCCACCTGGAACTCTCAGTGGGTTGGCCTTGGCAATAGTCTCCATAACCAGTGAACTCCAGTGCCTCTTTTTGGCCTTCAGTGCCTCACTCTTAACAGATCACTGGAAGAGGGAAACTTTAGCGTGGTGTTTGCTGATTCCTACTTAATGTTCCTACTGACTACATCTATGTTTACTGAATGACTATGTTTACCTCTTGCACTCAAAAACTTTATTTCTGCCTTTGTGAAATTATTGACTGTAAAGTGCATTAACTTTCATTATTATTCACAAGCATAGTTACTGAATATTTTTTTTATAATTGTGCAAGCAAACTTTCACTGTACATTTATTAGTTTATTCATCTTTATTTCAAATGTTTTTGGCATCTCATGATAGTAAACATAATTTGTTGTTAACTTTATGCATTCACTGTCACTGCTTGATCTTGAACTTATTCAAACCGGAACTATTTGTGATATCTAGTGAAATACATCACATATATATGTCAACCATGAACATGGAAAATCTAGAATTTAAAGCAGAGTTCCCATGAAAGCTTTGTTATGGAAAACAGTGGCAGTTGAGACAGCAGAGGAGGCAAAGTTCCTGAGTGTGTGGAGAGAGGTCACTGTCCTTGAAGGCAGTACACGTATATCTGATAGTGCTGTATGGGTGTGAGTCTTGTCCCCTGAAGCATAGGAATGGAAGAGAGTGGATTTGTTGGAAATGAGATGCCTTAGGGTTGATTGTGTACAAGAGAATGAAATGTGATAGTTAAGTCAAATATGATTGAAAGAACCGAAGAAGGTGTCCTAAAACAGTTTGACATATGTCAGAAGTAGGGGGAGCAGAGAAGGAGATGGAAGGATGAAATGAAAAAGGCTTTGAGTTATTTAGACCTGAGCATACTGGAGGGTGAGAGGATATGAAAAGAAACTTTTGTATCATCGTATCAACTATGGACTACAAGTATGTCCACGTATATGATAGAGCTTCATATGCATGGGATAGAGAGACTCAGAGCGTAGTGGTATATTGGGGGTGAGTTACTGATAGTGGTGTGAACCAGATCATAAGTAGTCATCAGAATACTACCATGAAAATGTCTGTGGGGCTTTTCTGTGGATAGACGGCTTTGGTTTTGAGAGAGAGAGAGAGTAAATGATGCCATTCTTTTTCAGTTTTGGGTGCTACCTTATTGTTTACATGACTTTACATGAGAAAGACAGACAACAGGAGGGGTTGTCTGGAAAAAAGAAGAAAAGGGAGTTAAATTTGACAACAAAATGTAATTCCGCTCAGCAGTTTTTTAAGCTATTACTGACTCCCGCACTACTGCACACTAGCCTGCTACTGTCCCCATTACTGCTGTCATTTATACTGTTTTTTCTGGCACTTTTCTCAGAGTGTACTTGAATTTATAGAATGTTTGTCTAAACGATTTTTGAAGGTATTTATGGTCTCAGCATTCACTACATCTGACAGTAATTGATTCCAGTGCTGTACACACCTATATGAAAAGCTTTTTCCCATGACCGCACATCTTATAGCTTTGAGTTTCATTCTGTTTGTCTTAACCTTATTTTCATGTATTTTGAAAAGATGTTCATGATTATCATTATCGAACTTGTTCAGAATTTAGGTGTGCTGTACACACCTATATGAAAAGCTTTTTCCCCTGACCGCACATCTTATAGCTTTGAGTTTCATTCTGTTTGTCTTAACCTTATTTTCTTGTATTTTGAAAAGATGTTCATGATTATCATTATTGAACTTGCTCAGAATTTTGAATACTCGGATTAAGTTGCCGCAAAGTCTTATGTTTTTTAAAGGGAGAGGAGATCTAATCGTTTTAGCCTTTCTTCGTATGCCAGATTTGTAAGGGATGGGATATATTATGTTGCTTGTCTTTGTACTTGCCATAATTTTCCCTCGTCTTTTATATAGTTTGGGTACCAAAACTGGATTACATATTCAGGTGTGGTCTTACAAGAGAATTATAAAATGTGAGAATTGTTTCTGGTGTCTTGTAATCTATGCTCCTGGCTATGAAACCTAATATCTGGTTTCCTTTTTTACATGCTGCTTGACACTGTTTAATGCTTCAGATTGTTGCTAATGACAAGTCCAAATTCCTTTTCTTCATTTACTTTAGTTAGAAAGTTTCTGAATAGTTTATAGTCATAACGAATATTCTTTTCTCCAAAGTGCATAACTTTACACTTGTCTACATTGAATTTCATTTGCCATCTGTCTGACCTCTCTGCTAGTAAATTAAGATCTTTGAATCATTTTAAAATTCCTGCCTGTTTACAGCTCTACCTCCTAGTTTAGTCTACATTGAACTTCATTTGCCTTCTGTCTGACCACTCTGCTAATAAGTTAAGATCTCTTTGAATTGTCTCACAGTTCCATGTGTTTACAGCTCTACCTCCTAGTTTAGTATTGTCAGCAAATTTGGAGATCTTAGATATGAGACTGAATTCTCGGTCATTAATGAACATTATGAAAAGAATTAGGCCTAGGACAACCTCAGTGGTGCACCACTCGTAGCATCTAGCCAATGTGAGGCTTTGCCATTTAATACTGCATGATGCATTCATCTAGTAAGCCAGTCTCTGATCCATATACAGAGTTCTTCTATGTGCTTTGAGTTTATTAGTGTGGGAAATGGTGGATAAGTTTAGAATAAAAGTCAAATCAAGAGTGAAAAGGTGAAAGAAAGCAAGTTGAAGTATGTTGAGTCATTTGTTGGCATAAGGATGAATAGAGTTGGAGGTTGAAGAAATACCAATAATGGAGTGAAGAAAGAAGGTGGGCAGTAGGAGAGAACCCTGAGGGACACTGCTGTTGGTAGTGTAAAAGGGAGAAATTGTTCCATCAGTAACTACTGTGATGGAAAAACTGAAACTATGCTTAAGAGAGCAGTAGAGTCAAAGGAAGTAAGAGCCCCCATCAAATGCCTTGGAAATGTTGAGGAATACAACAAAGGATATATACCTTGCACTGCATGAGCTGTACTAGTGATCTGAAAGAAGTGGATTGAGACTGAGGTAAAAGAAAGTAAAAGTTGAGGAGAGTTTCAAAGACTATGGTGATACAGGTACACCACCAATTATTTGGCAACTGATGATTCATTACCTCCTTTGGTCCTGACAGAATTAAGTGAAGGAACTTGAAATTGCCACGGCCACCAAAATAGTTTACTGGGTGGCCATAGATGGTGTTGTGTGTAGGGTGCACTAATTTACATTCTTGACACTGCACTTGGTGGTGATACCTCAATTTTGTGAGATTCTTAGCTTATTTTGCTTAAATCTAACCCTAACTATGGCTTCTAAGACATATGAGAGTGTTAGTCGTGGTGTCAAACGTAAACGCCACTCCATATCAAACCAAGATAAAGTAGAACTGTTGAAAAATATGAACTGTGGTGTTTCGGTGCATAAGCTGTGTGACATCTACAGTATTGGTTCAATGACTGTTTATGATATAAAGAAGCAAAGGGAGAAAATAATGAAATTCTATGCAGACAGTGATTCTAAGAAGCAAATGACGATTAGAAAAACTCTGAAAGATGGTAAGAGTACTGAGCATGATAGTGATGATGGAGCGTTGAAGTGATGGAGTGGACTTGTCAGGTAGCATGATAATGGACCAGGCTTAGTTGTTCCATAAAGAACTTAAATTACAACATGAACATGACTATAGTGAAGGATGGCTATAAAGATTCAAGAAGTATCATGGAATTTTCATGAATGAAATGTGTGTAGAAAAACAGTCTGCAAACCAGGAAGGAGCTGCCGAGTATGAGGATGAATTTGCGAAACTCATAGCTGATGAGCACCTCAGTCCTGAGGAGGTGTATTATGCAGATGAAACTGCATTATTCTGGCAATGCACACCTAGGAAAATGCTAACAACAGAAGATGAAGAAGACCCCACAGGATTCAAACAATTTAAGTACAGATTCACCATCTTAGGGTGCTCAAACATTTGATATTTGTTTGATTAAGATTTCTAGCAGTCCATGGTATACTTTAGACACATGGGAGATGTGTAATTAGTGGGCTAGAGGTGTGTTGATGAATTATTACTATGTGACCACGGTTGGTCCAGCAAAATGGTTAATCTGGCAAGGCGTTGGAACCAAGAGTGCCAGAAAATCAGTGGTGTACCTGTAGTAGAAGTGAGAGTGATGTAAGCAAAAGTTAGAAGGGCTAGAACAACCAACCTTTCTTAGGGGTAGGCTGGACTAGGACATACTTCCAAGACAAAAAAGTTTAGATTTTTCAATATAATAGACAAATGGGAATCAGAGCAAGCTCAGACATAAGGAATGCCAAGTGGTCCATGCACCTTTTCTGCATGTAGGTGGGAGACAGCTCTAAAGATCTTGCATGATAAAGTTGCATGATAAAGTTGTAGACTGAGAGGGAGGGAATAGGAGAAACGAGTAGATGTGGAAGCTTTTGGCTTCACACCTCTCTATATTTTAGAGATATAACTTTGAGCTAGTAACACCATCAATGAAGAATTTTATTTATTTATTATAATTAATTTTATCCCTGGGGATAGGGGAGAAAGAATACTTCCCACGCATTCCTCATGTGTCGTAGAAGGCGACTAAAGGGGACGGGAGCGGGTGGCTGAAAACCCTCCCCTCCTTGTATTTTAACTTTCTTAAAGGGGAAACAGAAGGAGTCATGCAAGGAGTGCTCATCCTCCTCTAAGGCTCAGATTGGGGTGTCTAAATGCGTGTGGATGTAACCAAGTTGAGAAAAAAGGAGAGATAGGTGGTATGTTTGAGGAAAGGAACCATGATGTTTTGGCTCTGAGTGAAACGAAGCTCAAGGGTAAAAGGGAAGAGTGGTTTGGGAATGTCTTGGGAGTAAAGTCAGGGGTTAGTGAGAGGACAAGAGCAAGGGAAGGAGTAGCACTACTCCTGAAACAGGAGTGGTGGGAGTATGTGATAGAGTGTAAGAAAGTAAACTCTAGATTGATATGGGTAAAACTGAAAGTGGATGGAGAGAGATGGGTGATTATTGGTGCATATGCCCCTGGGCATGAGAAGAAAGATCATGAGAGGCATTTTGGGAGCAGCTGAGTGAGTGTGTTAGTAGTTTTGATGCATGAGATTGGGTTATAGTGATGGGTGATTTGAATGCAAAGGTGAGTAATGTGGCAGTTGAGGGAATAATTGGTATACATGGGGTGTTCAGTGCTGTAAATGGAAATGGTGAAGAGTTTGTAGATATATGTGCTGAAAAAGGACTGGTGTTTGGGAATACCTGGTTTAAAAAGAGAGATATACATAAGTATACGTATGTAAGTAGGAGAGATGGCCAGAGAGCGTTATTGGATTACGTGTTAATTGATAGGCGCGCGAAAGAGAGACTTTTGGATGTTAATGTGCTGAGAGGTGCAACTGGAGGGATGTCTGATGTCTTGTGGATGCGAAAGTGAAGATTTGTAGAGGTTTTCAGAAAAGAAGAGAGAATGTTTGGGTGAAGAGAGTGGTGAGAGCAAGTGAGCTTGGAAGGAGACTTGTGTGAGGAAATACCAGGAGAGACTGAGTACAGAATGGAAAAAGGTGAGAATAAAGGACGTAAGGGGAGTGGGGGAGAAATGGGATGTATTTAGGGAAGCAGTGATGGCTTGTGCAAAAGATGCTTGTGGTGTGAGAAACGTGGGAGGTGGGTTGATTAGAAAGGATAGTGAGTGGTGGGATGAAGAAGTAAGACCATTAGTAAACGAGAAGAAAGAGTCATTTGGATGATTTTTGCAGGGAAATAATGCAAATGAGTGGGAGATGTATAAAAGAAAGAGGCAGGAGGTCAAGAGAAAGGTGCAAGAGGTGAAAAAGAGGGCAAATGAGAGTTGGGGTGAGAGGGTATCATTAAATTTTAGGGAGAATAAAAAGATGTTTTGGGAGGAGGCAAATAAAATGCGTAAGACAAGGGAACAAATGGGAACTTCAGTGAAGGGGGCTAATGGGGAGGTGATAACAAGTAGTGGTGATGTGAGGAGATGGAGTGAGTATTTTGAAGGTTTGTTGAATGTGTTTGATGATAGAGTGGCAGATATAGGGTGTTTTGGTCGAGGTGGTGTGCAAAGTGAGAGGGTTAGGGAAAATGATTTGATAAACAGAGAAGAGTTAGTAAAAGCTTTGTGGAAGATGAAAGCCAGCAAGGCAGCAGGTTTGAATGATATTGCAGTGGAATTTATTAAAAAAGGGGGTGACTGTATTGTTGACTGGTTGGTAAGGTTATTTAATGTATGTATGACTCATGGTGAGGTGTCTGAAGATTGGCAGAATGCTTGCATAGTGCCATTTTACATAGGCAAAGGGGATAAAAGTGAGTGTTCAAATTACAGAGGTATAAGTTTGTTGAGTATTCCTGGGAAATTACAAAGGAGGGTATTGATTGAGAGGGTGAAGGCATGTACAGAGAGTCTCAGATTGGGGAAGAGCAGTGTGGTTTCAGAAGTGGTAGAGGATGTGTGGATCAGGTGTTTGCTCTGAAGAATGTATGTGAGAAATACTTAGAAAAGCAAATGGATTTTTATGTCGCATTTATGGATATGGAGAAGGCATGTGCTCTGTGGAAGGTATTAAGAATATATTCTGTGGGGGGCAAGTTGTTAGAAGCAGTGAAAAGTTTTTATTGAGGATGTAAGGCATGTGTATGTGTAGGAAGAGAGGAAAGTGATTGGTTCTCAGTGAATGTTGGTTTGTGGCAGGGGTGTGTGATTTCTTCATGGTTGTTTAATTTGTTTATGGATGGGGCTGTTAGGAAGGTGAATGCAAGAGTTTTGGAAAGAGGGGCAAGTATGCAGTCTGTTGTGGATGAGAGAGCTTGGGAAGTGAGACAGTTGTTGTTCACTGATGATACAGTGCTGGTGGCTGATTCATGTGAGAAACTGCAGAAGCTGGTGACTGAGTTTGGTAAATTGTGTGAAAGAAGAAGAAAGCTGAGAGAAAGAAGAAAGAAAGAAGAAAGTTGAGAGTAAATGTGAATAAGAGCAAGGTTATTAGGTACAGTAGGGTTGAGGGTCAAGTCAATTGGGAGGTAAGTTTGAATGGAGAAAAACTGGAGGAAGTGAAGTGTTTTAGAATCTAGGAGTGGATTTGGCAGCGGATGGAACCATGGAAGCGGAAGTGAATCATTGGGTGGGGGAGGGGGCGAAAGTTCTTGGAGTATTTGAGAATGTGTGGAAGTCAAGAACATTATCTCTTAAAGCAAAAATGGGTATGTTTGAAGGAATAGTGGTTCCACCAATGTTATATGGTTGAGAGGTTTGGGCTATAGATAGAGTTGTGTGGAGGAGGGTGAATGTGCTGGAAATGAGATGTTTTGAGGACAATATGTGGTGTGGGGTGGTTTGATCGAGTAAGTAATGAAAGGGTAAGAGAGATGTGTGGTAATAAAAAGAGTGTGGTTGAGAGAGCAGAAGAGGGTGTTTTGAAATGGTTTGGTCACATGGAGAGAATGAGTGAGGAAAGATTGACCAAGAGGATATATGTGTCAGAGATGGAGGGAACAAGGAGAAGTGGGAGACCAAATTGGAGGTGGAAAGATGGAGTGAAAAAGATTTTGAGTGATTGGGGCCTGAACATGCAGGAGGATGAAAGGTGTGGAATGAATAGAGTGAATTGGAACGATATGGTATACCAGGGTCGACGTACTGTCAGTGGATTGAACCAGGGCATGTGATGTGTCTTGGGTAAACCATGGAAAGTTCTTTGGGGCCTTGATGTGGAAAGGAAGCTGTGGTTTAAGTGCATTATACATGACAGCTAGAGACTGAGTGTGAACGAATGTGGCCTTTGTTGTCTTTTCCTAGCGCTACCTCGTGCATATGCGGGAGGAGGAGGTTGTTATTTCATGTGTGGCGGGGTGGCAATGGAAATTAATAAAGGTAGACAGTATGAATTATGTACATGTGTATATACGTATATGTCTGTGTGTGTATATATATATGTATACGTTGAGATGTATAGGTATGTATATTTGCGTGTGTGGACGTGTATGTATATACATGTGTATGTGGGTGGGCTAGGCCATTCTTTCGTCTTTTTCCTTGTGCTACCTCACTAACGCGGGAGACAGCGACAAAGCAAAATAAATAAAGTAACTTGTTATTTCCTGTGTCAGTAAGGTAGCGCCACAAAACAGACAAGAATGGCCCATCCACTCATATACACCTTTTTTTTTTTTTTTTTTTTTTTTTTTATACTTTGTCGCTGTCTCCCGCGTTTGCGAGGTAGCGCAAGGAAACAGACGAAAGAAATGGCCCAACCCCCCCCCCCCCATACACATGTACATACACACGTCCACACACGCAAATATACATACCTACACAGCTTTCCATGGTTTACCCCAGACGCTTCACATGCCTTGATTCAATCCACTGACAGCACGTCAAACCCTGTATACCACATCGCTCCAATTCACTCTATTCCTTGCCCTCCTTTCACCCTCCTGCATGTTCAGGCCCCGATCACACAAAATCTTTTTCACTCCATCTTTCCACCTCCAATTTGGTCTCCCTCTTCTCCTCGTTCCCTCCACCTCCGACACATATATCCTCTTGGTCAATCTTTCCTCACTCATTCTCTCCATGTGCCCAAACCATTTCAAAACACCCTCTTCTGCTCTCTCAACCACGCTCTTTTTATTTCCACACATCTCTCTTACCCTTACGTTACTTACTCGATCAAACCACCTCACACCACACATTGTCCTCAAACATCTCATTTCCAGCACATCCATCCTCCTGCGCACAACTCTATCCATAGCCCACGCCTCGCAACCATACAACATTGTTGGAACCACTATTCCTTCAAACATACCCATTTTTGCTTTCCGAGATAATGTTCTCGACTTCCACACATTTTTCAAGGCTCCCAAAATTTTCGCCCCCTCCCCCACCCTATGATCCACTTCCGCTTCCATGGTTCCATCCGCTGACAGATCCACTCCCAGATATCTAAAACACTTCACTTCCTCCAGTTTTTCTCCATTCAAACTCACCTCCCAATTGACTTGACACTCAACCCTACTGTACCTAATAACCTTGCTCTTATTCACATTTACTCTTAACTTTCTTCTTCCACACACTTTACCAAACTCAGTCACCAGCTTCTGCAGTTTCTCACATGAATCAGCCACCAGCGCTGTATCATCAGCGAACAACAACTGACTCACTTCCCAAGCTCTCTCATCCCCAACAGACTTCATACTTGCCCCTCTTTCCAGGACTCTTGCATTTACCTCCCTAACAACCCCATCCATAAACAAATTAAACAACCATGGAGACATCACACACCCCTGCCGCAAACCTACATTCACTGAGAACCAATCACTTTCCTCTCTTCCTACACGTACACATGCCTTACATCCTCGATAAAAACTTTTCACATATACACCTATGTATACATAAACACCCATACATGTGTATATACATACCTATACATATCAACATACACATATATACACATGTACATTTTCATACCCCACCCCACAGGAAACATTATATTAGCTAAAATATTAAGACATTGGACATATAGAACATCACTTTTTCCTAAGGTTCCAATTTTTTTTTTTTTCAGCCATGGACTGTGTGCCAAGAATTTCTCGTGCTCAGGTGTTTGATGCACTGAGTTCTATGGCTAACATTGCTGGCTACCGAGCAGTGGTTGAAGCTTCTAACCACTTTGGTCGCTTCTTTACAGGTAATTGTATGGCTGGATGTGTTTATTCACTTGCCATTTATGTCCATGTATGGGTTTAAGTAGCTGTCATGTATAATGCACCGAAACCACAGCTCCCTTTCCACATCAGGCCCCACAAAACTTTCCATGGTTTACCCCAGATGCTTCACATACCCTGGTTCAATCCATTGACAGCACATCGACCCCAGTATACCACATTGTTCCAACTCACTCTATTCCTTGCATGCTTTTCACCCTCCTGTATATTCAAGCCCCGATCGCTCAAAATCTTTTTCACTCCATCCTTCCACCTCCAGTATGGTCTCCCAGTTCTCCTTGTTCCCTCCTCCTCTGACACATATATCCTCTTTGTCAATCTTTCCTCACTCATTCTTTCCCTGTGACCAAACCATTTCAAAACACCCTCTTCTGCTCTCTCAACCACACTCGTTTTATTATCACACATCTCTCTTACCCTTTCATTACTTACTCGATCAAACCACCTCACACCACATATTGTTCTCAAACATCTGATTTTTAACCCATCCACCCTCCTCCACACAACCCTATCTATCGCCCATGCCTCACAACTATATAGCATTATTGGAACCACTATTCCTTCAAACATACCCATTTTTGCTTTCCAAGATGATGTTTTCTCCTTCCACACATTCTTCATTGCTCCCAGTACCTTTGCCCCCTCCCTCACCTTGTGACTCACTTCAGCTTCCATGGTTCCATTCACTGCTAAGTCCACTCCCAGATATTTAAAACACTTACTTTCTCTAATGTTTCTCCATTAAAACTTACATCCCAATTAACTTGCCCCTGAATCCTACCGAACCTAATAACCTTGCTCTTGTTCACATTTACTCTCAACTTTCTCCTTTCACACACTTTTCCATACTCAGTCACTAACCTCTACAGTTTCTCACTCGAATCAGGCACCAGAGCTGTATCATTGGTGAAGAACAACTGATTCACTTCTCACACCCTCTCATTCCCAAGAGACTGCATACTCACCTCCTCTCTCCAAAACTCTTGCACTTACCTCCCTAACCACCTCATCCATAAACAAGTGAAATAACCATGAGGACATCACACACTTCTGCTGCAGACCGATCTTCACTAGGAACCAATTACTCTCCTCTCTTGCTACTTATACACATGCCTTACTTCCTTGATAAAAAATTTTCACTACTTGTAGCAGTTTACTTCCCACACCATATACTCATGAAACCTTCCACAAAGCATCTCTATCAACTCTATCATGTGCCTTCTCCAGATCCATAAATGCTACATACAGATCCATCTGTTTTTAAGTATTTCTCACATACGTTCTTCAGAGCAAGCACCTGATTCACACATCCTCTACCACTTCTGAAACCACACTGCTCCTCCCCAGTCTGACACTGTACATACCTTCACCCTCTCAATCAATACCGTTCTATACAATTTCCCTGGAAGTCTCAACAAACTTGTACTTCTGTAGTTTGAACATATCTTTATCCACTTTGCCTTTGTACAATGGCACTGTGCATGCATTCCGCCCATCCTCTGGGACTTCACCCAGATCCATATATACATTGAATATCCTTTCCAACCAATCTACAACACAGTCACCCCCTTTCTTAATAAATTCTACTGCAATGCCATCCATGGTTGAGGTGGTGTGCAAAATGAGAGGGTTAGGGAAAATGATTTGGTAAACAGAGAAGAGGTAGTAAAAGCTTTGCGGAAGATGAAAGCCGGCAAGGCAGCAGGTTTGGATGGTATTGCAGTGGAATTTATTAAAAAAGGGGGCGACTGTATTTTTGACTGGTTGGTAAGGTTATTTAATCTATGTATGATTCATGGTGAGGTGCCTGAGGATTGGCGAAATGCTTGCATAGTGCCATTGTACAAAGGCAAAGGGGACAAAGGTGAGTGTTCAAATTACAGAAGTATAAGTTTGTTGAGTATTCCTGGGAAATTAAATGGGAGGGTATTGATTGAGAGGGTGAAGGCATGTACAGAGCATCAGATTGGGGAAGAGCAGTGTGGTTTCAGAAGTGGTAGAGGATGTGTGGATCAGGTGTTTGCTTTGAAGAATGTATGTGAGAAATACTTAGAAAAGCAAATGGATTTGTATGTAGCATTTATGGATCTGGAGAAGGCATATGATAGAGTTGATAGAGATGCTCTGTTGAAGGTATTAAGAATATATGGTGTGAGAGGCAAATTGCTAAAAGCAGTGAAAAGTTTTTATCGAGGATGTAAGGCATGTTTACGTGCAGGAAGAGAGGAAAGTGATTGGTTCTCAGTGAATGTAGGTTTGCGGCAGGGGTGTGTGATGTCTCCATGGTTGTTTAATTTGTTTATGGATGGAGTTGTTAGGGAGGTAAATGCAAGAGTTTTGGAAAGGGGGGCAAGTATGCAGTCTGTTGTGGATGAGAGAGCTTGGGAAGTGAGTCAGTTGTTGTTCGCTGATGATACAGCGCTGGTGGCTGATTCATGTGAGAAACTGCAGAAGCTGGTGACTGAGTTTGGTAAAGTGTGTGAAAGAAGAAAGTTAAGAGTAAATGTGAGTAAGAGCAAGGTTATTAGGTATAGTAGGGTTGAGGGACAAGTCAATTGGGAGGTAAGTTTGAATGGAGAAAAACTGGAGGGAGTGAAGTGTTTTAGATATCTGGGAGTGGATCTGGCAGCGGATGGAACCATGGAAACGGAAGTGAATCATAGGGTGGGGGAGGGGGCGAAAATTCTGGGAGCGTTGAAGAATGTGTGGAAGTCGAGAACATTATCTCGGAAAGCAAAAATGGGTATGTATGAAGGAATAGTGGTTCCAACGATGTTGTATAGTTGCGAGGTGTGGGCTATGGATAGAGTTGTGCGGAGGAGGGTGGATGTGCTGGAAACGAGATGTTTGAGGACAATATGTGGTGTGAGGTGGTTTGATAGAGTAGGTAATAATAGGGTAAGAGGGATGTGTGGTAATAAAAAGAGTGTGGTTGAGAGAGCAGAAGAGGGTGTTTTGAAATGGTTTAGTCACATGGAGAGAATGAGTGAGGAAAGATTGACCAAGAAAGATATATGTGTCAGAGGTGGAGGGAACGAGGAGAAGTGGGAGACCAAATTGGAGGTGGAAAGATAGAGTGAAAAAAAATTTGAGTGATTGGGGCCTGAACATGCAGGAGGGTGAAAAGTGTGCAAGGAATAGAGTGAATTGGAGCGATGTGGTATACCGCGGTTGACTTGCTGTCAGTGGATTGAATCAAGGCATGTGAAGCGTCTGGGGTAAACCATGGAAAGCTGTGTAGGTATGTATATTTGCGTGTGTGGACGTATGTATATACATGTGTATGGGGGTGGGTTGGGCCATTTCTTTCGTCTGTTTCCTTGCGCTACCTCGCAAACGTGGGAGACAGCGACAAAGCAAAAAAAAAATATATATATAGTGTAGGAGAAAAGCTGTTAAAAGAACTGAGAATTTTTTTTATCTGAAGTAAAGCAATTGTGTAAGTGGATAGAGAGGATGATGAGTGATTTCAGGTGAAGATGGGTATGTGCCAGGGGTCTGTGATGTCACCATGGCTTTTTAATGTGTTTATGGATAGGGTGGAGAGGGAAGTGAATGCCAAGGTTTTGGCAAGAGGGGTAGGTCTTCAGTCTGTCAGGGTTGGGGATCCTTGGAAGGTGAGTCAGCTCCTATGTTGCCGGTGGCATATTGGAGTGCAAAGCTGCAGAAATTGGTTTCTAAGTTTTTGGAGAGTGTGTGGAAAGAGCAGATTGAGATTAAATGTAAATAAAAACAAGTCTAAAAGGGTTAGCAGTGGAGAGAGAAGGGTAGTTCAGGTGTAAGTTTGAATGGAGAAAACTTGAGGGAAGTGAAGCGTTTTAGATATCTGGGAGTATATATGACTAAATGGAACTGTGGGAGCTGAAGTTAGTCATAGGATGGGTAAGGGGGCAAAGGTTTTTGTAAACATTGAGGAATGTGTGGAAAAGATGGTCACTATCTGGAAGGACAAAGATAGGCATGTATGAAGATTGAGAAGTCCCATTGATGTTGGATGGATGTGAGGCATGGGTCTATATTAGAATATACAGAAGAGAATAATTTTTTTAGGAATGAAATATTTTAGGAGAGCATTTGGCATGAGGAGGGTTGACTGAATAAAAACTGATTAGAAATGATAGGGTAAAGGAAAGGTGTGGTAGTAAAAAGAGTATATTTGAGAGAGCTAAGGAGGGTGTGCTGAAGTGGGGAGCATGAATTATGAGAGGTTGACAAAGAGGATATATGTGTGAGAAGTGAAAGGGACAAGGAGACGAAAGAGACCCAATTGGAGATGGAAGAACCTGAATAGGAAGGTTGTAAGGTGTGCATGAGACACAATGAATTGGAGGGACGTAGTTTACAAAGGGCAGCTTGCTTTCGGTGGAGCGAACCAGGGCATAGGGTTAGGGAATAGAAGGACCTGAACATGAAGGAGGATGTAAGTTGTGCATGAGATATAGTGAATTAGAAGGATGTGGAATACAGATGGCAGGTTGCTTTTGGTGGAACAAACCAGGGCATTTGGTTGGGGGAAACCACAGAGTGGTCTGTAGGGCCTAGTTTTGGATTGGGGGCTGTGGTTTTGGTGCATTACATATACTTGATAGAGAATGGATGTGAGCGAATGAGGCCATTTCTTCATCTCATCCTGGCATTACATTAATGATATTAGAAATATATAGCAAACAAGTATGAAAAAGATATTGATAATAATATGGGTTTAAGGACTAGAGTTTGGTAATGTATGCATGATTAGGAGTAAATGTTCACTGAAAGGGGCTGTGAGTTTATTCATGAGTTGGGTATATGTTCAGTTGCAAAGTCAGGATAGAGAAAGTATGCATATGAGTGTTTTGTTTTTTTTTATACTTTGTCGCTGTCTCCCGCGTTTGCGAGGTAGCGCAAGGAAACAGACGAAAGAAATGGCCCAACCCCCCCCATACACATGTATATACATACGTCCACACACGCAAATATACATACCTACACAACTTTCCATAGTTTACCCCAGACGCTTCACATGCCTTGATTCAATCCACTGACAGCACGTCAACTCCGGTATACCACATCGCTCCAATTCACTCTATTCCTTGCCCTCCTTTCACCCTCCTGCATGTTCAGGCCCCGATCACACAAAATCTTTTTCACTCCATCTTTCCACCTCCAATTTGGTCTCCCTCTTCTCCTCGTTCCCTCCACCTCCGACACATATATCCTCTTGGTCAATCTTTCCTCACTCATTCTCTCCATGTGCCCAAACCACTTCAAAACACCCTCTTCTGCTCTCTCAACCACGCTCTTTTTATTTCCACACATCTCTCTTACCCTTACGTTACTCACTCGATCAAACCACCTCACACCACACATTGTCCTCAAACATCTCATTTCCAGCACATCCATCCTCCTGCGCACAACTCTATCCATAGCCCACGCCTCGCAACCATACAACATTGTTGGAACCACTATTCCTTCAAACATACCCATTTTTGCTTTCCGAGATAATGTTCTCGACTTCCACACATTCTTCAAGGCTCCCAGAATTTTCGCCCCCTCCCCCACCCTATGATTCACTTCCGCTTCCATGGTTCCATCCGCTGCCAGATCCACTCCCAGATATCTAAAACACTTCACTTCCTCCAGTTTTTCTCCATTCAAACTCACCTCCCAATTGACTTGACCCTCAACCCTACTGTACCTAATAACCTTGCTCTTATTCACATTTACTCTTAACTTTCTTCTTCCACACACTTTACCAAACTCAGTCACCAGCTTCTGCAGTTTCTCACATGAATCAGCCACCAGCGCTGTATCATCAGCGAACAACAACTGACTCACTTCCCAAGCTCTCTCATCCCCAACAGACTTCATACTTGCCCCTCTTTCCAAAACTCTTGCATTTACCTCCCTAACAGCCCCATCCATAAACAAATTAAACAACCATGGAGACATCACACACCCCTGCCGCAAACCTACATTCACTGAGAACCAATCACTTTCCTCTCTTCCTACACGTACACATGCCTTACATCCTCGATAAAAACTTTTCACTGCTTCTAACAACTTTCCTCCCACACCATATATTCTTAATACCTTCCACAGAGCATCTCTATCAACTCTATCATATGCCTTCTCCAGATCCATAAATGCTACATACAAATCCATTTGCTTTTCTAAGTATTTCTCACATACATTCTTCAAAGCAAACACCTGATCCACACATCCTCTACCACTTCTGAAACCACACTGCTCTTCCCCAATCTGATGCTCTGTACATGTCTTCACCCTCTCAATCAATACCCTCCCATATAATTTACCAGGAATACTCAACAAACTTATACCTCTGTAATTTGAGCACTCACTCTTATCCCCTTTGCCTTTGTACAATGGCACTATGCACGCATTCCGCCAATCCTTAGGCACCTCACCATGAGTCATACATACATTAAATAACCTTACCAACCAGTCAACAATACAGTCACCCCCTTTTTTAATAAATTCCACTGCAATACCATCCAAACCTGCTGCCTTGCCGGCTTTCATCATCCGCAAAGCTTTCACTACCTTGATAAATTGCATTGTGCTGTACCAGTCATTTCTAATAGACAGTATGGATCATGTTGCAGTGAATATTAAACAGCTTGATAGATATGGTGAACCCCAGTTATGGAGAGACTTTTGTCATGGGCACTCCCGTGAGGGAGGTCCTAAAGGGAATGGGCATTAGAGATATAGATAGATAGATTAATGAATATAGTTTGATGACTTAACCATAGTATTCTGTTGCAGGCCAAATAACAGCAGCAGGTAAGGTTCCTCCAGCTAAAGTGCTAGTAATTGGAGGTGGTGTTGCTGGCCTTGCTGCAGTAGGGCAAGCAAAGAACATGGGAGCCATCGTACGGGCCTTCGACACCCGAGCTGCAGTCAAGGAGCAAGTAGAGTCCTTTGGAGCAGAATTTTTGGAAGTCAATGTTAAGGCAAGAGAAAATTCTTTTTCACTTATGTTGAAAAAGTTTGGATGGCTAGAATATATCATAATTGAAGGTGAATCTAGTTATTTTTGAGTGAATCCTTGAGTGTAGTGAATTTATGATGAATTGCTCTATTTGATGTAAGCAAAAGAAGCTGGGTTAGTTGACTTTGATATAGAAAAAAGATTATCTTATACGGAGGCAGAATCACAGTACTGCAATGTTGTTTTTAAATAGTTTTTTTTTTTTTCAAAAGGAAGGAACAGAGAAGGGGGCCGGATGAGGATATTCCCTCAGAGGCCCAGTCCTCTGTTTTTAACGCTACCTCGCTGAGGCGGGAAATGGCGAATAGTATGAAAGAAAATAAAGATCTGAGGGGATAGGGAAGAAGGAATATTTCCTATGTATTATGGAAGGTGACTAAAAGAGGAGGGGGGCTGGAAATCCCCTTCAGTTTTTACTTTCAAAGAGAAGGAACAAGAGGGGGGGGTCAAGTGAGGATTTTCCTTCTAAGGCTCAGTCTTCTGTTCTCAACGCTGCCTCCCTAATGCAGGAAATGGCAAATATGTATAAAAAAAATCTGAATCCAGGTGTACAGCCTTTTATGAGGTGCCTACTTAGTTATTTCCTTCTTCATCACCATGTTTGGTGCTGTCCTTCTTCATCACCATGTTTGGTGATTGGTTAGTGAGTGCTGCCCTTGTACATCACCATGTTTGGTGCTTGGTTAGTTAGTGATGTCTTTCACCATGTATGGTGCCTGGTTAGTAAGTGCTGCTCTTCTTCATCACCATGTTTGGTGATTGGTCTGTAAGTTCTGCCCTTCTTCATCACCATGTTTGGTCATTGGTGAGTGAGTGATGTCCTTCACCATGTATGGTGCCTGGTTAGTGAGTGCTGCCCTTCTTCATCACCATGTTTGGTGATTGGTTAGTGAGTGCTGTCCTTTATTACTATGTCTGTTGCCTGGTTAGGGAGTGATGTTCTACATCATCATGTATATCTCATTTATCCATAGTTTATATGTCCTTTCTAATTGTCAAGAGGGAGGTCCTACAAATCTTTGTGATCATTCATGTATCTACCACCTAATGAAGATTGTTATTAGTATCTCTTTGTAATGTGTTGCAGTCCTTGACACTTCTTACTAGTCTTATTTTCTACAAGAATAACAGTTAAGTTCTTACAACAGATAATTATGTTCTTACTTACTTCTATTCTCAGGAGCTTTTTTATTATCTGTCTAAGGCTCCTGCAGTACCCAAGAAGCCAGCCACATCCATTGGTCAGGACGATAAGTCATAAAGTGTACCAACGTTGTGTGTGTGGAGATTGCAGGCATTTGAGTACTAAATTCTCTTTGTCTTCATTGTAGCAGTTGCTTCATGTGCATGAAGGGCAATGGGATTTGTTGCAAAATTTTTGTAGTGCTGTAGGAATGGATGATGTCTAGATTATAGATTGGAAAGTGTGACATGTTTGTCTGGGGAGTATTGCTTGAAATGGATGTATGTTTGGGAGGTTGTTGTTTAAGGCTGAGTTGGAAGGGAGGATGGTTTGTGTTTAATGGGTTATTTTGTGTCTGTTTTTTCTGTCTTATATTAGTTGGGGTAAAGGAGATATGTGTGTGTGAGTACAGGTTGCTGAAGTATGATGCTGGGGTAAGTATTTTATTTCTACTTGGAGATTGATGGTTAGTTATGGATTGGTTTGTGTGGGATGGATTTAGTGTAACTCATTAGAATTGAGTCCCAAGCATATTGAGTTGTAATTATATTAGGAGGATCTTTGTTTCATTGTGTATGTGTTGTTACTAGGCAGCCTGTAATTATGTTTAGTGTACCATTATGTGTGACTTGTAGCATTCTTATACTTGCTCTTGAGAGGGTTGAAGACCAGGCAGGTGAGGCTTTGCTTAGAGTTGAGCAGATGAATTGTTTGTATTGGGTCTTAATGGATTTTTTCTTGTGTTTTGGGGGAATTTAGTATATATGTTCCTAAAGTGTTTACATGATTGGCATGGACAAATAATGTATGTGAAAAAGGGTAGCTATGTAGAGCACAAAGTTGTTCCAGTTCTGTTGTAAAGAGTATCTATGTCTTCCCTTCCACAAGAGGAGTTTTTTTCGTAAACCTACAGGAAAGTCCAGTTTCTGTACCAGCTTCTTATGAGGGACAGTGGACAGTTTCTGTATCCGCCTCTTGTGTGGGACAGGGGACAGTTTCTGTACCAGCCTCTTGTGTGGGACAGTGGACAGTTACTGTATCAGCCTTTTGTATGGGACAGTAGACAGATTCTGTACCAGCCTCTTGTGTGGGACAGTGGACAATTTCTTTACCAGCCTCTTGTGTAGGACAGTGGATAGTTTCTGTCCCAGCCTCTTGTGAGGGACAGTGGACAGTTTCTGTAGTTACCTTGTATGTGGAACAGTGGACAGTTTCTGTACGAGCCTCTTGTGTGGGACAGTGGACAGTTTCTGTATTTGCCTCTTGTGTGGGACAGTGGACAGTTCTGTACCAGCCTCTTGTGTAGGACAGTGGACAGTTTCTGTACCAGCCTCTTGTGTGGGACCGTGGACAGTTTCTGTATTTGCCTCTTGTGTGGGACAGTGGACAGTTCTGTACCAGCCTCTTGTGTGGGACAGTGGACAGTTTCTGTACTAGCCTCTTGTGTGGGACAGTGGACAGTTTCTGTACCAGCCTCTTGTGTGGGACATTGGACAGATTCTGTACCAGCCTCTTGTGTGGGACAGTGGACAGTTTCTGTACCAGCCTCTTGTGTGGGACAGTGGACAGTTTCCGTACCAGCTTCACGTGTGAGATAGTGTACAGTTTCTGTACCAGCCTCTTGTATAGGACAATGGACAATTTCTGTACCAGCCTCTTGTGTGGGACAGTGGACAGTTTCTGTACCAGCCTCTTGTGTGGGACAGTGGACAGTTCTGTACCAGCCTCTTGTGTAGGACAGTGGACAGTTTCTGTACCAGCCTCTTGTGTGGGACAGTGGACAGATTCTGTACCAGCCTCTTGTGTAGGACAGTGGACAGTTTCTGTATCAGCCTCTTGTGTGGGACAGTGGACAGTTTCTGTACCAGCTTCTTGTGTGGGATAGTGTACAGTGCTGTACCAGCATCTTGTATAGGACAGTGGACAGTTTTTGTACCAGCCTCTTGTGTGGGACAGTGGACAGTTTCTGTACCAGCCTCTTGTGAGGGACAGTGGACAGTTTCTGTAGTTACCTTGTATGTGGAACAGTGGACAGTTTCTGTACGAGCCTCTTGTGTGGGACAGTGGACAGTTTCTGCATTTGCCTCTTGTGTGGGACAGTGGACAGTTCTGTACCAGCCTCTTGTGTAGGACAGTGGACAGTTTCTGTACCAGCCTCTTGTGTGGGACAGTGGACAGTTTCTGTACCAGCCTCTTGTGTGGGACAGTGGACAGTTTCTGTACCAGCCTCTTGTGTGGGAGAGTGGACAGTTTCTGTACCAGCCTCTTGTGTGGGACAGTGGACAGATTCTTTACCAGTCTCTTGTGTGGGACAGTGGACATTTTCTGTACCTGTCTCTTGTGTGGGGCAGTGTACAGTTTCTGTACCAGCCTCTTGTGTGGGACAGTGGACACTTTCTATACCAGCCTCTTGTGTGGGACAGTGGACAGATATATAGACATATATATACTGATATATAGATTGATAGATAGTTTGCTTTGTGTTGAGAGATGAAATTATGGTTTAACTAGAGATGGGAAGGTCATGAGGAGTTTTGAAAAGAAAAATAGGTTGAAACTGGCAATTCCACCCATCATTTCATTGTAAGCCATATGAGAATACTTGCTCCTTATGTTAAGCATTTTTGCTGACATATCAGAGGATACTGTTTGCTTTGTACCATGCTTGTTTGAATATAGTGTAATTTGGCAGTACTATGGTACTCAATCGAGGCATGCTTAGTAGGGTCCTATTATCTACAGTGTTACCCAGAATTGGCTGTTCATTGCAACCCAAACAAATAATTGCAACAGTTTGGAGCTGGGAACCTGCTATTAAGCACAGGGGATAATCTCACACCTTTTTGTGGGACTTTTCCCATCTGATATGCATCTGCAGCCCCAGTGCATCCCTACCTGTCCTCCTCTTAGGATATACCATACCCCTGCTACCATATAAGCCCTTAAAAATAAGGAGTGTACTGGATAAATTTTATCCAATGAGGGAAAACTACCTCTTGATTTATCTGAAGAGGAGAGTGAAGTGGAAATGAACAATGTTAGCAAGAGTAAGAAAAACTGATGTGAGAATTGGAGATGGGCCCCATAGAGGACCAGGAAGATCAGAGGTGAATTCTAAAGTGTTTTTGTGGTTAAAGGCAGGAATTTTGTGCCTTATTTGCATTCTTTCAATATCCATGATTGCAGAATCATGTTGCATTCACTGTGGGTGGGCCATATCTATTCCTCTATCATCTTTCTCTGTTTTTGTAGGTTGGATATTGTAAGTTTAAGATTATTTAATCAGTCACCTTTGTCTTTAGGTGAAATATACTGCCGTTAGTGCCCATGAATTAGTACCAAACACTCTCAGTGTTGCCTGATTTCTTCCACAGTTTCTGTGGAGATGTCAAGGAGGCCTGTATGAGATCTGCACCTCATGTTATGTAATTTGATTTGTACTGTGACAGTCGTAGAACATAATGGATGTTAGTGATAAACCTTTGATAATCATATTTCTTCTTTCTTTCATACTCGATCATTGTTTCCTGCATTAGTGAGGTAGCACAAGGAATAGGTGAATAATAGGCCTCGTTTGCTCACATCCATTCTCTGGCAGTCATGTGTAATGTACTGAAACATCAGCCCCCTATCTATAACCAGGATCCATAGTTTCCCCTGCTTGTTTCATATACCTTGGTTGTCAACTGACCACACATAACCCCTTTGTATACCAGATTGCTGTAATTCACTCTGTCCCATGCATGCCTTACACCCTCCTGCTTCTTTATGCCCTGTGCACTGAATATCTTTTTCTTTCCCCCCTTCCATCTCTGATTCAGTGTCCCTCTCAGTGTCCTCTCCACTTTTGGGACATGTATCCTCTTTGTCAGCCTCTCCTCACTCACTCTTGCAGAATGTCCAAACCAATGCAGCACATCCTCTTCAGAGTGGTCAGACAGATGGCAGATGAAGTTTAACATAAACAAGTGTAAAGTTATGCACTTTAGAGAAAAGACTATATGTTACAGCTTTAAACTATTCAGAAACTCTCTAACTGAAGTGAATGAAGAAAAGAACCTTTGAGTTATCATGAGCAACAATCTGAAGTACACTAAACAGTGTCAAGCAGCAATAAAAAATGGCATCCAGATGTTAGGTATCATAGCCAGGAACATAGATTACAAGACCCCAGAAACAATTCTCACACTTCATAATTCTCTAGTAAGACTACAACTTGAATCTGCAGTCCAGTTTGGTCCCCATACTATAAAAAAAACAAAAAATTAGCACAAGTGCAAAGACAAGCGACAAAATTGATCCCATCCCTTAGAAATCTAGTATACAAAGAAAGGCTAAAATTATTGGATCTCTTCTTCCTTAAGAATGTAGACTTTTCGATGACTTAATCCAGTTGTTCAAAATTCTCAACAGGTTTGATGAAGTAAATCACTTAAATTTTTTTAAATACAAGAAAATACAGTTACCAGGACAAATGGAATAAAACTCAAAGCCAAAAGATGTAGAATGGATGTGGGAAAAAGCTTCTTTTCCTATAGATGTGTTGAGCATTGGAATAAGTTACCGTTAGGTGTAGTGAATGCTAAGACCATAGATACCTTCAAAAGTCATTTAGACATATATTCTATGAATTCAGGTATACTCAGAAGAACACCAGAAATAAGCTGTATAAACAATAGTAGTAATGGGGACAGTAGAAGTTTGATTTGCAGCAGCTGGGAGTCATTGATAGCTTAAAAAACTGTTGAGCGGAATTTCATTTTCTTGCCAAGTTAAAGTCTTTTTTTTATTAGACAACCCAAGCAGAGGCCAGTCAGGCCTCCTGTTGTCTGTCTTTCTCATGTAAACTCATGTAAACCATACTGGTTGTATTACCACACCTCTCTCTTGTACTATTGCTTCCTACTTATAACTGTCCTCACACCACATATTGCCCTTGAGCACATCTCTTCCAACACATTCACCCCTTTCCATACATCCTTATCCATAGCCCATGCCTTGCATCCAGTCAACACTGTTGGGACTATCATACCTTCAAACACACCTATCTTCACCCTCATAGACAGTGACCTGTCTTTCCACACATTCTTCAGTGTTCCCATGACCTTTGCCCCATCATTCACTGTATGACTTATCTCAGCTGCCATGGTTCCAGTTGCTTCTATATCCACTCCTAGGTATCTGAAGTACTTCACTTCTCTAAGTGTTCTCCATTTATACTCTCACCTCAACTAATTTGTCTCTCTGCAGTGCCAAACCTTGTAACCTTGCTTTTATCACATTCACTCTCAAGTTTCTCATTTCACACACACTACCAGACCAGATGCCATCTCCTGAAGTTTCTCACTCAGATCTGCCCCAAGCACCATGTTATCAGCAAACTACAACTAACTTTAACCCATAAATAATGCACATCTCATATTGTCTGCTTCACAGTGCTCCTGGGAGTACCTAATCTGCCTGGAAGCAGAGTAGTATAAGTTAAAGGCCACATTGTCGCAGGTAAACTGTGTTTTATTAGGTTGAGTTGTATTTTTCTTTATTTAGAAAATTGTTTGACCATAATGACAAACTTTTGAAGATGATTTTTCAGAATATATGAGATTACTATATCCCATTTATAGAGTGAACAGTGGATATTAGGACTGCTGCATTGAAAGAGTCAACTGATAAGAAATAGCATAGGTTTTGATAGTTTTGTACACATCTTCATAAATGAGAAAAGAAATGTATTCTGCTTTTTTGTGTCATGGAGGTAGGAGGAAAAAGTGCATTAAAAGGGTTTTGGAAGTGTAAGAAGAATGATCAGTGCATAAAATCCACACCATAGTAATGGAAAAAGATGATATAGATGATAAAAAAAATTGCATGATTGAAAAAAAAATGTTTTGATTCCCATATTGTTCACAAACATTTGATTCTCATAATGTTCACAAAAGTCACACTTGAAAATGATATCAATTGTTTAAAGTTTAGAATTTTATTGGTGAATCTTGTTTTTTAGCGCTGTCAGATTGCAGCGTACCTTTTCCATGGTAGGTGAATGTTATTTAGATGTATCTTGCAGTGACATACTTGTAATGTATCTTTGTTTTCACTGAGCATCTTGGCTTCAGGAATCAGGTGAGGGTACTGGTGGTTATGCAAAAGAAATGTCAAAGGAGTTCATTGAAGCAGAGATGGCCCTGTTTGCTAAGCAGGCCAAGGAAGTTGATGTCATTATCTCTACAGCTCTTATTCCTGGGAAAAAAGCTCCAATACTGATTAAAAAGGTATGTGATCTATAAGTTACTGGGATGTCTTAAATTGTGATTCTTTTATTGGGTCAGTGATTACACTTGTTACTGTGCATTATATATACAGAATGTTCATGATTGATATCAGTACATTACCAGAAGACTCGTCTTTCATCAAAATTATATTAATCTGAATGGTTTCCCCAGTGATGCATTGTGATTTGGGGAAGCATTTGTGGACAACATATCTAAAGTATTTTAGTTAGACAAAGCAGAAAAAAGTCTAGATGATTAGAAAAATGCCATTAGCACATTGCAGCAGTACCGCAAATGTATATAAAAGGCTCCATGGTTCAACATTCTCCAGTTATTCTTCAGTTAATCAGATAAACTCTGTGCTTTCTCCATAAATAAGAGCAAACTCATGGGTATCGAACATTGATGCTGACCCTTGAGCCACATACGTATTAGTCATTAGTCCACTCCTGTTTCTCTCCTTCAGTGTGTCTTTTGAAAATCAGGGTTATGGCCTTCCAATGCTTAGCCATCCTTCCTCACCTGTCACTATGTATCCAACCATGGAAACAAGTGTTTGATTGTTTTGGCCCTACCTTTGACAAGTTAGAAACCACCACAGAGATGACATTATCAATCTACTCCTTCCAGCTGCTTTGCAGTGCAGAAATATTTTGAATCAGATGCTGATACATCTGCTGCCTTACCAATTATTTTCATCCCATGGATCGGCATGCTTTTTTGTTTTAAGATACAATATTCACTAGAGAATGGTATGCTGTTTGTGTGCTTTGATCAGTTTTTTTTTTGCTTTTTCGCTGTCTCCCGCATTTGCGAGGTAGCACAAGGAAACAGACGAAAGAAATGGCCCAACCCACCCCCATACACATGTATATACATACGTCCACACATGCAAATATACATACCTACACAGCTTTCCATGGTTTACCCCAGACGCTTCACATGCCCTGATTCAATCCATTGACAGCACGTCGACCCTGGTATACCACATTGATCCAATTCACTCTATTCCTTGCCCGCCTTTCACCCTACTGCTTGTTCAGGCCCCGATCACACAAAATCTTTTTCACTCCATCTTTCCACCTCCAATTTGGTCTCCCACTTCTCCTTGTTCCCTCCACCTCTGACACATATATCCTCTTGGTCAATCTTTCCTCACATTCTCTCCATGTGCCCAAACCATTTCAAAACACCCTCTTCTGTTCTCTCAACCACACTTTTTTTATTTCCACACATCTCTCTTACCCTTACATTACTTACTCGATCAAACCACCTCACACCACATATTGTCCTCAAACATCTCATTTCCAGCACATCCACCCTCCTGCGCACAACTCTATCCATAGCCCACGCCTCGCAACCATACAACATTGTTGGAACCACTAATCCTTCAAACATAACCATTTTTGCTTTCGGAGATAATGTTCTCGACTTCCAAACATTCTTCAAGGCTCCCAGGATTTTCGCCCCCTCCCCCACCCTATGATCCACTTCCACTTCCATGGTTCCATCCACTGCCAGATCCACTCCCAGATATCTAAAACACTTTACTTCCTCCAGTTTTTCTCCATTCAGTTTTAGGATATATAATTATATACACTCATCTGAACCCACACTCCCAGATATGTTAGTTATTTTTCTCATATGCTTTAACACCAATACAAATATCTCAAGGCTGCAGGAGCCTTTAAGAAGGGTCTTGGGTAACACAAGGACTTTTTTCTAGAAATTGGTTGTGGGATAATAATGGATTTTTAATTTCTGAAAGATGGAGCTGAGGAATAAACCAAGCCTCCTTGAAGGCCCTGCTGCGTGTCTAAATGTGTTTGGATGAGAATATAAGAGATAGGTAGTATACTTGTGGAAAGAGACTAAGAAGAAAAGAGATAGGTAGTATGTTTGTGGAAAGGAACCTAGATATTTCGCCATGAGTGAAACAAATTTAATAGTAACGGGGCAGAATGGTGTGGGAATGCCTTGGGGGTAAACTCAGGGTTTGGCGTGAGAGCAAAAACTATGGAAGTGTTAGCACAACTGCTGAAGCTGGAGTTTTGGGAATGTGTGAGTGTGAGGAAGTGAGCTCCAGAATGATGTGGGTAAAAATGAGTGTTTTGGAAGAGATGGGTGACTGTGCATCTGGCCTTAAGACAAAAGATTATGAGAGGCAGTTGTTTTGGGAGGAGCTGAGTAAGTGTGTCAGCAGTTTTGGTGCAAGAATGTTGGTAATGGGGTATTTAAACTTGAGAGTGAGTAATGTGGTAGGTGAGGGTATGACTGGGGAACATTGGGTGTTCAGTGAGGTGAAGGGGAATGGTGAACAGCCAGTGGAGTCATGTTGAAAAAGGACTGGTGGTTGGAAATACTTGGTTTTAAAAGAGGAACATACGAAAGTATACATGGGTGAGTAGGGAAGACTTGAATGGGCATAATTTGAATACTTTGATAGTTGATAGGTTCGCAAAAGAGGTGGATAGTAGTTGGTAGGCAGTCATTGACCATGGAGGGATATTTACTGGTACTACCAGCCTGGGTATCAGGAGGGTTAGTGACATTTGCATGGTGAGCTGGCACTTGAGTGGTTGCCAAGTTGCACTCTAACCCAGGTAGCTGTCTCATCTTTCTGTTTCACCCACATGTGAACTACTGGCATTCTGTCCACATACATACAATTTCTCCATGTCACACATAACACTTAACAACACTTGACTCACTCAGCTCATTTTTTGTAATATCTAGATTTTCCTGTGGTGAGCACTATGTTCTAACCCTGCCTTTTGGCAAAATGTTAGGAGCAATAGATAGAAGTAGTAGGTAGGAACATTTAGGTAGAAGCATTAGGTTGTAACTTTAGGTAGAAATGGTTGTTAGGAGCGTTAGGTAGGAGCATTAAGTAGCAGTAGTCAGTTGGAACATTAGGTAGGAGCCTTTGCAAACACTGCACTACACTTACCCTCTGCCAATGGCTTGTTAAAAGGGTGAGGCACTAAAGACTGAGAAGCAGGTCTGGAGTTATTGCTGTGGCCACCCCCTTGTAGTTCCAGAAGGGAACACTCATCAGAGATATATATAGATAGCAAAAGAGAGACTCTAAAATGTGAGCGTTTTGAGAGCGGCAGCAATGGGATGTTTGATCATTACTTGGTAGAGGCAAGGGTGAAGATTTATAGAGGTTTTCAGAAAAGAAGAAATGATATGAGTGAGGTGTTGGTGAAGTAAGCAAGATTGGAAAAGACACGTGTAAAAATGTCAGGACAGATTGGATGTAGAATGGCAAAATATGAGAGTAAGTGAAGCAAGATTAGGTATAGAATGACAAAAGATGTGAATAAATGAAGCAAGGTGAGTAGTTAAGGTATGGCAAGTATTTAGGGAAGCATTGCTGGCACTTGTTAGAGATGTATGAGGCAAAATGCAGAAGGGGGTAGGTGCACAGGTGAGAGAGGGTCGGATGATGAAGTGAAGTTTTTAATGAAAGAGAAAAGAAAGCCACATGGGCAGTAAGTAGAGGGAAGAAGTGCAAATGATTGTGAGATGTATAAGAGGAAGCAGCAGGAGAACAAGAGGAAGGTGCACTTCATCAATCTATATCATTGATACCTGTTCCATTCTAGAACTTCCTCAAGGGGATGGCCACAGAAATAGAGTCTCCATAACTAGTAAACTCCAGTGCTGCTTCTTAGCCTTTAGTGTAGGAAGGTGTAGGGGTTGAAAAAGAGGACAAATGAAACTTGGTTTCATCTTATGTTTGCACTTTTGGAAAGTAAAATACAAGGAGAAGGTCCCCAGTTCTTACTCCCACCCCTAATAGCCACCTTTTATGATATGCAGGAAATTTGAGTTGCATGTTATCGTGTTAAGTGAAAGCAAAAGTAGAGTTTTGTGTTTTTGAATTGTTCTGGGAACCAAAATGTTTATAAGACAGAGAGACAGTGACCTGGGTATGGGTAGGGTTATATGGGAGCCATTGCTATGTTGGTTCACAGCATCACAGTCACTAATCCTGCTGATGACTAGAGGGTACTACTCCCTTGGTGGTGTCTGCCTCTTATTAGCTGCTCACAAACTTCAATTACATTTTACTACATAGCAATTTTCCTATCCAAAAAATTTAGCAATACTTCAGTTATTGTTTCTTTATGCTAAAATTCAATTTTTTATTATTAGGTGATCTATTAGGGGAGAGAGTCTGAGGTTGCATAATATACACATTTATTTATTTATATTTATTATACTTTGTCGCTGTCTCCCGCGTTTGCGAGGTAGCGCAAGGAAACAGACGAAAGAAATGGCCCAACCCCCCCCATACACATGTATATACATACGTCCACACACGCAAATACACATACCTACACAGCTTTCCATGGTTTACCCCAGACGCTTCACATGCCTTGATTCAATCCACTGACAGCACGTCAACCCCGGTATACCACATCGCTCCAATTCACTCTATTCCTTGCCCTATTTATGGTGAGATATGTGGATGACTAAGTTATATGATATTTCTTCCATCTCTCCCTGGAGAATGTTAGTGGCATATATGGATAATTAGTAGAATAAAACCTTCTGGAATTCACATGAGTGGGAACTATTGTATCATCAATTGACAATATTAACAGTGAACTTCTGCATTATCAGTTGACAATAATAGCAGGTTGGTGGTTAATAGCTTTGTTTTTCTTAATAATATTGCTCAAATCAGAAATACATAGAATACTTCTCATAGCAATCTCAATGAAATTCTTTAAGAGTACAATCCATTCTTTCTTGTGTGTCAGGTTATGTGGCATGGAATAATATGTAGTAAAAACTATGATGAAGTTTGTTGATTTTGCTTTTTGAAGTAGAGAAAGGGGAAATTTATGGGCATTGCTCTTGTGGGAAGATGACATTGGTATCATGAGGTTGGAGATGATTTTTATTATAGTATACCCTCAGTGGCAAATATAGGGTGTTTTGGTCGAGGTGGTGTGCAAAGTGAGAGGGTCAGGGAGAATGGTTTGGTAAACAGAGAAGAGGTAGTGAAAGCTTCATGGAAGATGAAAGCCGGCAAGGCGGCTGATCTGGTTGGTATTGCAGTGGAATTTCTTAAAAAGGAGGGTGACTGTGTTGTTGATTGGTTGGTAAGGATATTCACTGTGTGTATGGTTCATGAAGTGCCTGAGGATTGGCTGAATGCATGCATGGTGCCATTGTACAAAGGCAAAGGGGTTAAAGGTGAGTGTTCAAATTACAGAGGTACAAGTTTGTTGAGTATTCCTGGGAAATCATATGGGAGGGTAAAGGCATGTACAGAGCATCAGATTGGGGAAGAGCATTGTGGTTTCTGAAGTAGTAGAGGATGTATGGATTAGGTGTTTGCTTTGAAGAATGTATGTGAGAAATACTTAGAAAAACAGATTTGAGTTGTATGAAGCATTTATGGATGTGGAGAAGGCATATGACAGGGTTGATAGAGATGCTTTGTAGAAGGTTTTAAGAGTATAAGGTTTGGGAGGTAAGTTGCTAGAAGCAGTGAGAAGTTTTTACCATGTGTACAAGTAGAAAGAGAGGAAAGTGATTGGTTCCCAGTTAATGTTGGTTTGCGGCAGGGGTGCATGATGTCTCCATGGTTGTTTAATTTGTTTATGGATGGGATAGTTAGGGAGATGAATGCAAGAGTTTTAAGGAGAGGGGCAAGTATGCTGCCTGTTGTGGATGAGAGGGCTTGGTTGAGTCATTTGTTGTTTGCTGATGATACAGTGCTGGTGGCTGATTCGGTTGAGAAGCTGCAGAAGTTGGTGACAGAGTTTGGTAAAGTGTGTGAAAGAAGAAAGCTGAGAGTAAATGTGAATATGAGCAAGGTTATTAAGTTCAGTAGGATTGAGGGACAAGTTAATTGGGAGGTAAGTTTGAATGTAGAAAAACTGGAGGAAGTGAAGTGTTTTAGATATCTGGGAGTGGATTTAGCAGAGGATGGAACCTGGAAGTGGAAGTGAGTCACAAGGTGGGGGATGGAATGAAGGTTCTGGGAGCATTGAAGAATATGTAGAAGGCGAGAACATTATCTCGGAGAGCAAAATTGGGTATGTTTGAAGGAATAGTGGTTCCAACAATGTTATTTAGTTGCGAGGCATGGGCTATAGATATGGTTGTGCAGAGGAGGGTGGTTGTGTTGGAAATGAAATGTTTGAGGACAATATGTGGTATGAGGTGGTTTGATCACGTAAGTAATGAAAGAGTAAGAGAGATGTGTGGTAATAGAAAGAGTGTGGTTGAGAGAGCAGAAGAGGGTGTTTGGTCACATGGAAAGAATGAGTGAGGAAAGATTGACAAAGAGAATGTATGCATCAGAGGTAGAGGGAATAAGGAGAAACGGGAGACCCAATTGGAGGTGGAAGGATGGGGTGAAAAAGATGAGTGATCGGGGCCTAATCATACAGGAGAGTGAAAGGCGTGCAAGGAATAGAGTGAATTGGGACGATGTGGTATACTTGGGTCGACATGCTGTCAGTGGATTGAAACAAGGCATGTGGAGCATCTGGGGTAAACCATGGAAAGTTTTGTGGGGCCTGAATGTGGAAAGGGAGCTGTGGTTTAGGTGCATTATGCATGACAGTTAGAGACTGAGTGTGAATGAATGTGGCCTTTGTTGTCTTTTCCTAGCGCTACCTCACGGGGAAGGGGATACTATTTCATGTGTGGTGGGGTGGCGACAGGAATGGCTGAAGGCAGCAAGTATGAATATGTACGTGTGTATATATGTATATGTCTGTTTAGGTATATATATATGTATATGTGGAAATGTATAGGAGTATATATGTGCGTGTGTGGGTGTTTATGTATATACATGTGTATGTGAGTGGTTTGGGCCATTCTTTCATCTGTTTCCTTGCACTACCTCACTAACACAGGAGATGGCGATTAAGTATAATAAGAAAAATAAGAATATATGGTGTGGAAGGCAAGTTGTTAGAAGCAGTGAAAAGTTTTTATCGAGGATGTAAGGCATGTGTATGTGTAGGAAGAGAGGAAAGTGATTGGTTCTCAGTGAATGTAGGTTTGTGGCAGGGGTGTGTGATGTCTCCATGGTTGTTTAATTTGTTTATGGATGGGGTTGTTAGGGAGGTGAATGCAAGAGTTTTGGAAAAAGGGACAAGTATGAAGTCTGTTGGGGATGAGAGAGCTTGGGAAGTGAGTCAGTTGTTGTTCACTGATGATACAGCGGTGGTGGCTGATTCATGTGAGAAACTGCAGAAGCTGGTGACTGAGTTTGGTAAAGTGTGTGAAAGAAGAAAGTTAAGAGTAAATGTGAATAAGAGCAAGGTT